>NW_028225931.1:0-109230 GCF_052327205.1 Somniosus microcephalus
GTCCTTCCCCCCGGGGGGGGGCGGACTCTCTCTAACTCTGGTCTCCAACTACTCCTCCCCGCTCCGGGCTGTCCTTCCCCCGGGGGGGGGCGGACTCCTCTCTAACTCTGGTCTCCAACTACTCCTCCCCGCTCCGGGCTGTCCTTCCCCCGGGGGGGGGGGGACTCCTCTCTAACTCTGGTCTCCAACTACTCCTCCCCACTCCGGGCTGTCCTTCCCCCGGGGGGGGGGGACTCCTCTCTAACTCTGGTCTCCAACTACTCCTCCCCACTCCGGGCTGTCCTTCCCCCGGGGGGGGGGGACTCCTCTCTAACTCTGGTCTCCAACTACTCCTCCCCGCTCCGGGCTGTCCTTCCCCCGGGGGGGGGGACTCCTCTCTAACTCTGGTCTCCAACTACTCCTCCCCACTCCGGGCTGTCCTTCCCCCGGGGGGGGGGACTCCTCTCCAACTCTGGTCTCCAACTACTCCTCCCCACTCCGGGCTGTCCTTCCCCCGGGGGGGCGGGCTCCTCTCTAACTCTGGTCTCCAACTACTCCTCCCCACTCCGGGCTGTCCTTCCCCCGGGGGGGGGGGACTCCTCTCTAACTCTGTCTCCAACTACTCCTCCCCACTCCGGGCTGTCCTTCCCCCGGGGGGGGGGGACTCCTCTCTAACTCTGGTCTCCAACTACTCCTCCCCACTCCGGGCTGTCCTTCCCCCGGGGGGGGGGGAGACTCCTCTCTAACTCTGGTCTCCAACTACTCCTCCCCACTCCGGGCTGTCCTTCCCCCGGGGGGGGGGACTCCTCTCTAACTCTGGTCTCCAACTACTCCTCCCCACTCCGGGCTGTCCTTCCCCCGGGGGGGGGGGACTCCTCTCTAACTCTGGTCTCCAACTACTCCTCCCCACTCCGGGCTGTCCTTCCCCCGGGGGGGGACTCCTCTCTAACTCTGGTCTCCAACTACTCCTCCCCGCTCCGGGCTGTCCTTCCCCCGGGGGGGCGGACTCCTCTCTAACTCTGGTCTCCAACTACTCCTCCCCACTCCGGGCTGTCCTTCCCCCGGGGGGCGGACTCCTCTCTAACTCTGGTCTCCAACTACTCCTCCCCACTCCGGGCTGTCCTTCCCCGGGGGGGGGGGGACTCCTCTCTAACTCTGGTCTCCAACTACTCCTCCCCACTCCGGGCTGTCCTTCCCCCGGGGGGGGGCGGACTCCTCTCTAACTCTGGTCTCCAACTACTCCTCCCCACTCCGGGCTGTCCTTCCCCGGGGGGGGGGGGACTCCTCTCTAACTCTGGTCTCCAACTACTCCTCCCCACTCCGGGCTGTCCTTCCCCCGGGGGCCGGACTCCTCTCTAACTCTGGTCTCCAACTACTCCTCCCCACTCCGGGCTGTCCTTCCCCCGGGGGGGGACTCCTCTCTAACTCTGGTCTCCAACTACTCCTCCCCGCTCCGGGCTGTCCTTCCCCCGGGGGGGCGGACTCCTCTCTAACTCTGGTCTCCAACTACTCCTCCCCACTCCGGGCTGTCCTTCCCCCCGGGGGGGGGGGGGGACTCCTCTCTAACTCTGGTCTCCAACTACTCCTCCCCGCTCCGGGCTGTCCTTCCCCCGGGGGGGGGACTCCTCTCTAACTCTGGTCTCCAACTACTCCTCCCCGCTCCGGGCTGTCCTTCCCCCGGGGGGCGGACTCCTCTCTAACTCTGGTCTCCAACTACTCCTCCCCGCTCCGGGCTGTCCTTCCCCCGGGGGGGGGGACTCCTCTCTAACTCTGGTCTCCAACTACTCCTCCCCACTCCGGGCTGTCCTTCCCCCGGGGGGGGGGGGACTCCTCTCTAACTCTGGTCTCCAACTACTCCTCCCCGCTCCGGGCTGTCCTTCCCCCGGGGGGGGGGACTCCTCTCTAACTCTGGTCTCCAACTACTCCTCCCCACTCCGGGCTGTCCTTCCCCCGGGGGGGGGGGGAACTCCTCTCTAACTCTGGTCTCCAACTACTCCTCCCCGCTCCGGGCTGTCCTTCCCCCGGGGGGGGGGACTCCTCTCTAACTCTGGTCTCCAACTACTCCTCCCCACTCCGGGCTGTCCTTCCCCCGGGGGGGGGGGGGACTCCTCTCTAACTCTGGTCTCCAACTACTCCTCCCCACTCCGGGCTGTCCTTCCCCCGGGGGGGGGACTCCTCTCTAACTCTGGTCTCCAACTACTCTTCCCCACTCCGGGCTGTCCTTCCCCCGGGGGGGGGGACTCCTCTCTAACTCTGGTCTCCAACTACTCCTCCCCGCTCCGGGCTGTCCTTCCCCCGGGGGGGGACTCCTCTCTAACTCTGGTCTCCAACTACTCCTCCCCACTCCGGGCTGTCCTTCCCCCGGGGGGCGGACTCCTCTCTAACTCTGGTCTCCAACTACTCCTCCCCACTCCGGGCTGTCCTTCCCCCGGGGGGGGGGGGACTCCTCTCTAACTCTGGTCTCCAACTACTCCTCCCCACTCCGGGCTGTCCTTCCCCCGGGGGGGGGACTCCTCTCTAACTCTGGTCTCCAACTACTCCTCCCCACTCCGGGCTGTCCTTCCCCCGGGGGGGGGGGGGGGACTCCTCTCTAACTCTGGTCTCCAACTACTCCTCCCCACTCCGGGCTGTCCTTCCCCCGGGGGGGGGGGGGACTCCTCTCTAACTCTGGTCTCCAACTGCTCCTCCCCACTCCGGGCTGTCCTTCCCCCGGGGGGCGGACTCCTCTCTAACTCTGGTCTCCAACTACTCCTCCCCACTCCGGGCTGTCCTTCCCCCGGGGGGCGGACTCCTCTCTAACTCTGGTCTCCAACTACTCCTCCCCACTCCGGGCTGTCCTTCCCCCGGGGGGGGGACTCCTCTCTAACTCTGGTCTCCAACTACTCCTCCCCGCTCCGGGCTGTCCTTCCCCCGGGGGGGGGACTCCTCTCTAACTCTGGTCTCCAACTACTCCTCCCCGCTCCGGGCTGTCCTTCCCCCTGGGGGCGGACTCCTCTCTAACTCTGGTCTCCAACTACTCCTCCCCACTCCGGGCTGTCCTTCCCCCGGGGGGGGGACTCCTCTCTAACTCTGGTCTCCAACTACTCCTCCCCACTCCGGGCTGTCCTTCCCCCGGCGGGGGGGACTCCTCTCTAACTCTGGTCTCCAACTACTCCTCCCCACTCCGGGCTGTCCTTCCCCCGGGGGGGGGGACTCCTCTCTAACTCTGGTCTCCAACTACTCCTCCCCACTCCGGGCTGTCCTTCCCCCGGGGGGGGGGGGGCGGACTCCTCTCTAACTCTGGTCTCCAACTACTCCTCCCCACTCCGGGCTCTCCTTCCCCCGGGGGGGGGGGACTCCTCTCTAACTCTGGTCTCCAACTACTCCTCCCCGCTCCGGGCTGTCCTTCCCCCGGGGGGGGGACTCCTCTCTAACTCTGGTCTCCAACTACTCCTCCCCGCTCCGGGCTGTCCTTCCCCCGGGGGGGGGGGGGCGGACTCCTCTCTAACTCTGGTCTCCAACTACTCCTCCCCACTCCGGGCTGTCCTTCCCCCGGGGGGGGGGGGCTCCTCTCTAACTCTGGTCTCCAACTACTCCTCCCCACTCCGGGCTGTCCTTCCCCCGGGTGGGCGGACTCCTCTAACTCTGGTCTCCAACTACTCCTCCCCACTCCGGGCTGTCCTTCCCCCGGGGGGGGGGACTCCTCTCTAACTCTGGTCTCCAACTACTCCTCCCCACTCCGGGCTGTCCTTCCCCCGGGGGGGGGGGGGACTCCTCTCTAACTCTGGTCTCCAACTACTCCTCCCCACTCCGGGCTGTCCTTCCCCCGGGGGGGGGACTCCTCTCTAACTCTGGTCTCCAACTGCTCCTCCCCACTCCGGGCTGTCCTTCCCCCGGGGGGGGGACTCCTCTCTAACTCTGGTCTCCAACTACTCCTCCCCGCTCCGGGCTGTCCTTCCCCCGGGGGGGGGCTCCTCTCTAACTCTGGTCTCCAACTACTCCTCCCCACTCCGGGCTGTCCTTCCCCCGGGGGGGGGGGGACTCCTCTCTAACTCTGGTCTCCAACTACTCCTCCCCACTCCGGGCTGTCCTTCCCCCGGGGGGGGGGGACTCCTCTCTAACTCTGGTCTCCAACTACTCCTCCCCGCTCCGGGCTGTCCTTCCCCCGGGGGCGGGGGGACTCCTCTCTAACTCTGGTCTCCAACTACTCCTCCCCACTCCGGGCTGTCCTTCCCCCGGGGGGGGGGGGACTCCTCTCTAACTCTGGTCTCCAACTACTCCTCCCCACTCCGGGCTGTGCTTCCCCCGGGGGGGGGGGGACTCCTCTCTAACTCTGGTCTCCAACTACTCCTCCCCACTCCGGGCTGTCCTTCCCCCGGGGGGGGGGACTCCTCTCTAACTCTGGTCTCCAACTACTCCTCCCCACTCCGGGCTGTCCTTCCCCCGGGGGGCGGACTCCTCTCTAACTCTGGTCTCCAACTACTCCTCCCCACTCCGGGCTGTCCTTCCCCCGGGGGGGGGGGGGACTCCTCTCTAACTCTGGTCTCCAACTACTCCTCCCCACTCCGGGCTGTCCTTCCCCCGGGGGGGGGGACTCCTCTCTAACTCTGGTCTCCAACTACTCCTCCCCACTCCGGGCTGTCCTTCCCCCGGGGGGGGGACTCCTCTCTAACTCTGGTCTCCAACTGCTCCTCCCCACTCCGGGCTGTCCTTCCCCCGGGGGGGGGACTCCTCTCTAACTCTGGTCTCCAACTACTCCTCCCCACTCCGGGCTGTCCTTCCCCCGGGGGGGGGGGGACTCCTCTCTAACTCTGGTCTCCAACTACTCCTCCCCACTCCGGGCTGTCCTTCCCCCGGGGGGGGGACTCCTCTCTAACTCTGGTCTCCAACTACTCCTCCCCACTCCGGGCTGTCCTTCCCCCGGGGGGGGGGACTCCTCTCTAACTCTGGTCTCCAACTACTCCTCCCCACTCCGGGCTGTCCTTCCCCCGGGGGGGGGACTCCTCTCTAACTCTGGTCTCCAACTACTCCTCCCCACTCCGGGCTGTCCTTCCCCCGGGGGGGGGGGGGACTCCTCTCTAACTCTGGTCTCCAACTACTCCTCCCCACTCCGGGCTGTCCTTCCCCCGGGGGGGGGACTCCTCTCTAACTCTGGTCTCCAACTACTCCTCCCCACTCCGGGCTGTCCTTCCCCCGGGGGGGGGGGACTCCTCTCTAACTCTGGTCTCCAACTACTCCTCCCCACTCCGGGCTGTCCTTCCCCCGGGGGGGGGGGACTCCTCTCTAACTCTGGTCTCCAACTACTCCTCCCCACTCCGGGCTGTCCTTCCCCCGGGGGGGGGACTCCTCTCTAACTCTGGTCTCCAACTACTCCTCCCCACTCCGGGCTGTCCTTCCCCCGGGGGGGGGGGGGGGGGCGGACTCCTCTCTAACTCTGGTCTCCAACTACTCCTCCCCACTCCGGGCTGTCCTTCCCCCGGGGGGGGGGGACTCCTCTCTAACTCTGGTCTCCAACTACTCCTCCCCACTCCGGGCTGTCCTTCCCCCGGGGGGGGGGGACTCCTCTCTAACTCTGGTCTCCAACTGCTCCTCCCCGCTCCGGGCTGCGGCTTTTATAGCAGCCGCCGGCCCCGCCCAGCCGCGCCTTCTGATTGGCTGAAAACACGGCAAATCTCCGCCTCTGATTGGCGCGTTTTTCAATCCGCTCCAACCTCGGACACCAACGAAAAAGGCGGCTTATAGAATAAGAGCTCGTCTGTTAATCAGACTGGTTATTGTTAAAGTGATGGCCCTCTGTGGGACTGAATATTAACCAGTTATTACAATCATTGCATCTGTGGGACTGAATAATGATCATTATTGTTTAAATTATTGCATCTGTGGGACTGAATATTAACCAGTTATTAAAATCATTGCATCTGTAGGACTGAATAATAATCATTATTGTTAAAATTATTGCATCTGTGGGACTGAATATTAACCAGTTATTAAAAACATTGCATCTGTGGGACTGAATAATAATCATTATTGTTTAAATTATTGCATCTGTGGGACTGAATATTAACCAGTTATTAAAAACATTGCATCTGTGGGACTGAATAATGATCATTATTGTTTAAATTATTGCATCTGTGGGACTGAATATTAACCAGTTATTAAAATCATTGCATCTGTAGGACTGAATAATAATCATTATTGTTAAAATTATTGCATCTGTGGGACTGAATATTAACCAGTTATTAAAATCATTGCATCTGTAGGACTGAATAATAATCATTATTGTTAAAATTATTGCATCTGTGGGACTGGATATTAACCAGTTATTAAAAACATTGCATCTGTGGGACTGAATAATAATCATTATTGTTTAAATTATTGCATCTGTGGGACTGAATATTAACCAGTTATTAAAATCATTGCATCTGTGGGACTGAATAATAATCATTATTGTTAAAATTATTGCATCTGTGGGACTGAATATTAGCCAGTTATTAAAATCATTGCATCTGTGGGATTGAATAATAATCATTATTGTTTAAATTATTGCATGTGGATTGAATAATAATCATTATTGTTTAAATTATTGCATCTGTGGGATTGAATAATAATCGTTAAAATTATGGTATCTGGGACTGAATAATTAAAACTATGGCATTTGTGAGACTAAATAATAATCATTACTGCTAAAGATTGTCATCTGTGGGATTGAATAATCATTTTAATTAAAATTATAGCGTCTGTGGGACTGAATAATCATTAAAATGGCATCTGTGAGACTGAATAATTCATTATTAAATTTGAATTATGGCAAATTGATCCTTTAAAATGACTGGTTCCTGAATTGACAGATTTAATTTCATTTGAGCTTTTCAGCGACCCGCTTATAAATGAGTGCTTTGTACAAAACAGGGCAGTGACAATGCATCATTTTGTTATATATTTGTTAAATTTCAATCTATTTTAAATTAACGATATACTGTATTACAAAAACACACCAGCAAAATCTGAACATACGACAAAAAAATGAAAGTGAGGGTTAAATAAAGAAAGGATGATAAAACATTTTTTAAAAGAGTTTCATTCTTTATGCTGTCCATATTTCAAATGTCATTAGTCAAATGAAAATAAATAGTCCCTTCTGGATCTTGTGAGTGGCTCTGAAAAGAGCCTTTGGGTTGAGTTTTTAAGGTGGGAGGAACGAGAGGCTTTATTTGCAGCTGCTGTATTTGGTGACTGCTTTCATCCCCTCCGAGACGGCGTGCTTGGCCAGTTCCCCCGGGCAGCAGGAGGCGGACGGCGGTCTGGATCTCCCGGGAGGAGATGGTCTGGCGTTTGGTGTAATGGATCAGGCGGGAGGCCTCGCAGGACTCTGAGTGATTGATAGGGAATAAGGCGGACGTCAACCCTTTATATCAGAGGGGAGAAGAAACTCTCCCGGTTTACCCTTACTGAAGTGCCAAACAACGGTCTGAATCCAAGAGGTTAAGGCTTATATTAAGTAAGGACATAACATAATATTAACACAGGGCAACCGTCATTCATCACCGACCCAGCCCTTATGAGTACAACCCAGCTCTTATAAGTAAGACTCACACCAATCCAGAGGGGCCGGGCTAGGGAAGAGCATTAGTGATTACACCTGTAAAACATTCCAGACATTAACAAGTACAACACAACAGCCAATACAAATGCCAGAACACAAATGCCAGAACACAGTTATTTCATCACATTCACCCCCTGCTGTAGATTCAGTCTGTCAGGAGGTCTAATAGTCCTCTGGGAATGACGTAACTCTTGCTGAGGCTCCTCCCAGGGTACTAACTCCGGTTCATTCAAAGTCCCAGAATGATCAGTGTTTTCCACACTGAGAGTTTGTGTCTCTAAAGGTCCAATACCATGATTAAAAACTACTCTCAGAGTCAAACTCTTTTTGAGCTCCAGCGGGTGCAAGATCTTTAATAGAGACCGTATCCTCTCGCCCATCCGGATATTGAATATACGCATACTGGGGATTAGCATGGAGGAGTTGTACTTCCTCCACCAGTGGATCAGTCTTGTGGCCTCTCATGTCTGCGCAACAGCACAGGGCCCGTGGTCGTCAACCATGTGGGTAACGATACTCCATTAGTAGCTTTTCTTGGAAAGCTAAACATCCTTTCATGAGGAGTGGCATTCGTCGCTGTACACAAAAGAGACCTTATGGAATGCAGCATGTCTGGCAGGACATCCTGCCAGCGAGAGGTCGGCAGGCCTCGCGACTTCAGAGACCATACGATAGCCTTCCACACTGTCGCATTTTCTTTCTCGACCTGCCCATTACCACGAGGGTTATAGCTGGTAGTTCTACTCGTTGCAATCCCTTTCGATAGCAAAAACTGTCGCAATTCTTCGCTCATAAAGGCAGAACCCCTATCACTATGTATATAGTTAGGCATGCCAAACAAAGAAAACAGTTGGCAGAGGCATTTAATTACAACAGCACTGGTCACATCCGGACAGGGGATAACAAAAGGGAACCGAGAGTACTCGTCTATAATATTAAGAAAATAGACATTACGGTCACTCGATGGAAGGGGACCTTTAAAATCGAGACTCAAACGCTCAAATGGTCGAGTTGCTTTAATAAGATGGGCTGGCTCGGACGGCTTATAGAAGTGGGGTTTGCATTCAGCACAAACACGACAGGTTCTGGTCATTGTCCGGACCTCCTCAATAGAGTAGTGTAGATTGTGAGACTTAATGAAGTGGTTCATTCTGGTAACCCCAGGGTGGCAGAGTGCGTCGTGGAGAATTTGAAGCTTATCTATACCCAGACTAGCACATACTCCTCGTGACAAAGCATCCGATGGCTCATTGAATACTCCAGGCCTGTACTGAATATCATAGTCATATGTTGACAGTTCTATTCGCCATCTTAAAATCTTATCATTTTTGATCTTGCCTCTCTGCTTAGTATTGAACATAAAGGCCACAGATCGCTGGTCAGTAATGAGAGTAAAACGTCAGCCAGTGAGATAATGCCTCCAATACCTGACTGCTTCAATAATTGCCTGTGCCTCCTTTTCCACTGAAGAATGTCGAACTACTGGTCCTTGCAATGTACGAGAGAAGAAAGCTACTGGTCTACCAGCTTGGTTAAGAGTTGCTGCCAACGCAAAATCAGATGCATCACTTTCCACTTGAAAAGGGATCTTCTCATCCACGGCACATACCACTGCCTTCTCAATGTCCCATTTGATATTAAAAAAAGCCTCCGGAGCTTCCACCGACAGCGGAAAAGACGTCGACTTAATAAGAGGTCGGACTTTATCTGAGTAGTTAGCCACCCACTGGGCATAGTACGAGAGGAATCCCAGACACCTTCTTAAAGCTTTTACAGTGTGAGGTAAAGGTAATTCCTTAAGTGGGCGTTGTGGCGTACCGATCACAGAAAGGACACAATCCGCTTTTCGGTCCGTAGACTATAAATCAGGCGTCATGCCTTCAAGAAGGATCACACCTTTAAGAAACTCGATCTGCAACATAGTTAAGCCCAGAGCGGGGGAGGAGCAGTCGAAGCTGTGGACTGATGAAAGGCAGTCGGACTTGGTGTAGTCTCTGACGCCATTTTTGTGTTCAACATGCAATCTCAACAATTAAACCTTTTCTGTTGAACCTCTCCGAGTTCAGTATTTTTTGCTAGGAGTACGTAGACTCCTACATTGGTGACCCCGATGCTCAGGACGACTCCTAAGCGTAACCATGGCTGACACAAACGCAGTTTCTGTGAAGCTGCCGGAGTTCTGGGAGAACCTAGCCACCGCCTGGTTCCTTCAAGCCGAATCGCAATTCCGACTCCGCAGCATCACCGCCGACGCAATGATGTACGACTACCTCCTCACCTCCCTGGGCAGCTCCACAATCACGAAAGTCTGGACAACACTACAAAACCCTTCGGAGGAAGGCAAGTACGCACATCTCAAGGCCGCGCTCCTTAAAAAATTCACAGCCTCCCAATTTTTGCGCAACTGCCACCTCCTCGACCTCCCGGGCCTCGGTGACTCCACGCTGTCAGACTTGCTCTCACACATGCTTGCTCTGACCGACGAGAAACCGCCCGGCTCCCTCTTCCACACGCTCTTTATCCGCCAACTACCTCCCAGCATCCGCCCGGCGATTGTGGCGTCCAGCCTCACGGACCTCGAGGCCCTGGCCGACGAAGTCGATAAGCTCCTGTCCGCCGGTTCCAACCACGCCGTCACCCCCGACCTGGCCTCCGCAGTGTCGGCGCGCGCTCCACCCTCTATCGCGCGGCCACACAGCTCGGCCACGAGGCCCCCACGTCCTCCGACCCAGGGCTACTGCTACTTCCATACCCGGTTCGGCGCACGGGCACGCCGCTGCAGCCATCCCTGCACGTTTCCAACCACCCCCACACCAGCCTACACGATGGCCGTGGGGCAAGCAGGCGTGCTGCTGTACGTTACGGACAGTGCCTCCGGACGCCGTTTCCTATGCAACACGGGAACGCAGCACAGCATCATCCCCGCGTCCGCCCTCGAGATCCAGCGAGGCGGCCACGGCCCTGCGCTGGCTGCCGCCAACGGCACCGACATCCGGACGTACGGCACCCACACTGTCACCATCGACCTCGCAGGCCGCCGCTACCACTGGGAGTTTATCACCGCCAAGGTGCTCTCCTCGGTGCGGATTTCCTGTGCGCCCACGGCCTGTTGGTCGACATGCCTCGGCGCCGCTTCGTGGACATGAACACCATGTCACCTATACCGGGCGCCATGGCCCCCTCCCAACCCGCCGAAATGGCGTGGCAGTGCCGCGCCCGCTCAACGGACGACTACTCAGCACTCCTGTCTGAGTTCCCAGCCCTCACCAACCCGACCTTCTCCGCGAAAGTTGCTAAGCACGGGGTAGAACACTTCATCCCCACCACAGGCCCACCGGTGTATGCCCACGCCCGCAGGCTGGACCCGGCCAAGCTGGAGATCGCGCGGGCCGAGTTCGCCACAATGGAACCGCTCGGTATCATCCGCCGCTCCAACAGCCCCTGGGCCTCCCCACTCCACATAGTCACCAAACCCGATGGGGGATGGCGCCCCTGCGGGGACTACCAGCGCCTAAACTACGCCACCACGCCGGATCGGTACCCCATACCGCACATTCAAGACTTCTTGGCTAGACTGGCCGGCCGCTCAGTCTTCTCCAAAGTCGACCTGGTGCGCGGTTACCATCAGGTGCAAGTCCACCCCACGGACGTTCCCAAGACAGCCATAATCACCCCTTTGGGTTATTAGAGTTCCTCCAAATGCCCTTCGGCCTCAAAAACGCGGCCCAGGCCTTCCAGCGGCTCATGGACTCGGTCCTCCGGGACCTGAAGTTCCTCTTTGTCTACCTGGATGACATCCTGGTAGCTAGTTCCTCCAAGCAGGAACACATCGAGCACCTCCGCACCCTGTTCCAGCGGTCAGTGAGCACGGGCTCATCATCAGCCCAGCCAAGTGCCAATTCGGCCTCAGCAGGATCGAATTCCTCGGCCACCACATCACGCAGGACAGAGCCATTCCCCTGCCCGCCAAGGTGCAAGCCGTCCAGCAGTTCCCCCGGCCCACCACCATCAAAGGCCTACAGGAGTTCTTGGGGATGATCAACTTTTACAACCGCTTCATTCCCGGAGCGGCCTCCCTCATGCGGCCCCTATACGAAGCCCTCCGGGGTAAGAAAGACAGAATAGCGATCGAGTGGTCGGCGGACATGTTGACTGCTTTCGACTCGACCAAAAAGGCGCTCGCCGACGCCACCATGCTTGCTCACCCACAGCCCAACGCCAGGGTGGCCCTCACCACGGACGCCTCCGACCACGCAGTCGGCACCGTGTACGAACAGTGGGTCGACGGGGCCTGGCAACCGCTGGCCTTTTTCAGCCGCCAACTGCGCCCCCCGGAGGCCAAATACAGCGCCTTTGACCGCGAGCTCCTCGCACTGTACCTGGCAGTCCGCCATTTTAGATTTCTTCTGGAGGGCCGCCCCTTCACCGCGTTTGTTGCCCACAAACCCCTGACATTCGCGATGGCAAAATCTGCGGACCCGTGGTCAGCCAGGCAACAACGCCAGCTCGCCGCGGTGTCCGAATTCACCACGGACATCCGGCACGTCTCCGGTCGAGACAACATGGTGGCCGACAGCCTATCCTGCCCCGCCGTCCACGGCACCCACCTGGCAGTGGACTATGCTCAACTGGCAGTGGAGCAACGCACCGACCCCGATCTGCTCTCCGCGCCCACAACCCTCCCAGGGCTGCGACTGACCGACGAGGGCTGCGACTGACCGACGTCGCCTGCGGCCCGTCCGCCGTCACAGTCAAATGCGACACCTCCTTGGCGCAACCCCGCCCCATAGCCCCGGCGTCCTGGCGAAAACGGGTGTTCGACATCGTCCACGGCCTCTCACACCCCGGCACCCGCGCTTCCATTAGGCTGGTGGCCAACTGATTTGTCTGGCGCGGCCTGCGCAAAGATGTGCGCGTCTGGTCCAGATCCTGCATAGCTTGCCAGCGTGCCAAAATCCACCAGCACGTCAAAGCCCCACTCGAGGAGTTCACCGTGCCAGAAAGAAGGTTTGACCACGTCCACATCGACCTCGTCGGCCCCCTGCCGCCATCACAAGGTCACACGCACCGGCTGACAATCGTGGACCGTACCACCCGCTGGCCCGAGGCCATTCCACTGACGTCCACCACCACCGCCGACATCGCGAGGGCGTTCATCGGTACCTGGGTCGCTCGGTTCGGCGTCCCCTCCGACATGACGTCGGATAGAGGCCCGCAGTTCACCTCTGATCTGTGGGCCGCCATCACCCGAAACCTCGGGGTGGCCGTTCACCGCACCACGGCTTACCACCCCCAAGCCAACGGACTGTGTGAGCGATTCCACAGGTCCATGAAGGCGTCCCTCCGCGCCAGCCTCGAGGACGAGGCTTGGATCGACCGCCTCCCGTGGGTGCTACTTGGCCTATGCTCCGCGGTCAAGGAAGACCTGCAAGCCTCGGCGGCGGAACTCGTGTACGGCCAGCCGCTGCGCGTACCCGGAGAGTTCCTGCCCACCGCCACGACCCCCTGGTCGGCTGACCAGCAACGCCGCGCTTTCGCCAACCGAGCACAACAGTTTGCTCCAGTACCCACCGGCCGGCACGACGAACCAGCAACCCACGTACCACCTAGCCTGCACATGGCCAAATTTGTTTTCATGCGCCATGACGCCCACCGAGGACCTCTACGGCCCCCATACGATGGACCCTACAAGGTACTCCAGACGGGGAACAAGTTCTTCCTCCTCGAAGTGGGCGGCAGAACTGACAAGGTGTCGGTCGACCGGCTCAAGCTGGCGCACCTAGAACCCGATGAACCCGTTCAAGTGGGCCAACCCCCACCGCGGGGCAGACTGCCTAAGAGCCCGACGCGTCCGACCGCCCCGCTCCCGACACCAACCGCCAAGAGCCGTTCCAGCCGTGCCATCAAGCCGCCACGCCGGTTCGTACACTCCCTACTAGCGGATTCTGGGGGGAGCTGTGTGGCGTACCGATCACAGAAAGGACACAATCTGCTTTTTGGTCCGTAGACTATAAATCAGGCGTCATGCCTTTAAGAAGGATCACACCTTTAAGAAACTCGATCTGCAACATAGTTAAGCCCAGAGCGGGGGAGGAGCAGTCGAAGCTGTGGACTGATGAAAGACAGTCGGACTTGGTGTAGTCTCTGACGCCATTTTTGTGTTCAACATGCAACCTCAACAATTAAACCTTTTCTGTTGAACCTCTCCGAGTTCAGTGTTTTTTGCTAGGAGTACGTAGACTCCTACAGTGTAATCTTTCAGGATCCGGCCCAATTACCCCATTCTCCACAACGCAACCAAGAATACACAAACGTGTAGTATTGAAGGTACACTTGTTTTCGTTGTAGGTCAGGTTTAACCTCTTTGCAGTCTCTAGGAACTTCGTGAGATTTTGATCATGCTCCCGTTGGTCGCGGCCACAGATAGTAACATTGTCCAGGTACGGGAATGTTGCTTCCAATGCGTATTCATCCACCATATGATCCATTTCCCGTTGGAAGACGGATACCCCATTCGTCACTCCAAAGGGCACCCTAAGGAATTGGTACAGGTGCCCATTAGCTTCAAAGGCCGTATAAGGTCAGTCTTCTATTTTAATGGGGAGTTGATGGTAGGCAGACTTTAAATCAATGGTGGAGAACACGCGGTACTGAGCTATCTGGTTCACCATCTCAGAAATACGAGGCAAAGGATAGGCGTCTAATTGGGTATACAAGTTTATAGTCTGGCTATAATCGACCACAAGTCTTTTCTTTTC
Organism: Somniosus microcephalus; assembly: GCF_052327205.1. Classification (NCBI taxonomy): domain Eukaryota; kingdom Metazoa; phylum Chordata; class Chondrichthyes; order Squaliformes; family Somniosidae; genus Somniosus; species Somniosus microcephalus. Next base: position 14,320 of record NW_028225931.1, read on the forward strand.
ATTAGTTTTAACCACCACCACCTGGGCACGCCACGGGCTATTACTGTGTTCGATGATTCCCTCCCGTTGAAGCCTTTCCACTTCCTCTTTTATAAATTTTTTATCTTCTGAACTATACCGTTGACTCTTAGTCGCTATAGGTCTACAATTAGGAGCAAGGTTCATGAACAAAGAAGGCGGACTTATTTTTAAAGTAGAAAGGCCGCAGACTGTGAGCGGAGGCTGGGATCCACCATACTTAAGGGTGATGCTCTCATGCTGACACTGGAAGTCCAAGCCTAAAATTAAGTTCACACACAACTGAGGTAATATGAGGAGTTTAAAGTCCTTATACTCCGTATCCTTAACGGTCAATGTGACTTTACAATATCCAGTTACCTCCGAAGTAAGGGACTTAGACGCCATCACGATTTCACTTCGCGTAGGATACACCTTCAATGAACAGGAGTTAACAAGGTTGGGGTGTATAAAACTTTCAGTACTGCCACAGTCTATCAAACACCCAGTAGGACGACCATTAATCTTGATGTCCATCATAGATTTCAACAAGGAACTCGGTATGGGCTGGTCAACCGTAACCGAGGCAACAGCAGAGAAAACATCGGGTACAGGATTACCCTTACACACTTTACTAAAATGTCCCTGTTTCTTACATTTAAAACAGGTAGCCTCTCTGGCTGGGCATCTTTGCCTGGGATGTTTAGATTGGCCACAAAAATAACACTTAGACCCATGGGGTACAGCCGCAACAATAGGATTAAGTGGAGGCTCCTTTGGTGTTATGGATGCCTCCATACTCGGAGCACACGAGGCTGAAAGAGACGCATGGGCTGATGCATACACTTCTAAATTCTTCTGGGCTACCTCGAATGATCGAGCAGTAGCGATGACCGTTTTTAAAACTAACGAGTCATTCTCGAGAAGTCTCTGTCTAATATAATTAGATCGGAGACCAGATATGAAAAAATCACGGATGGCTTCTTCCTGATACACTATGGCAGAGACAGCCTTGTAGTTGCAATCCTTTGCCAAAGCCTTAAGGTCCTGCAGGAAATCGTCCAGAGATTCCTTGGGTAATTGCCTGCGAGTAGACAAAAGATACCTGGCGTATACTTCGTTGACCGACTTAAGGTACTGGGCTTTAAGGGCTGCCAGGGCCTCTTCATAAGTAGTAATATCTTCAATTATGAAGTAAGTTTGATGACTTACCAAGTTGGTTAAAAGACTCAACTTGTTAACCGTCGGATCAGTGAATGATGCGATGAAGTGTTCAAAACATCGAAGCCAATGCGTAAATTTCTTCGACGCATCTGCCGAATGGGGATCGATATCCAAACGCTCTGGTTTCAATAATCGATCCATCTTCCAAAAGTTGTTACTTAATAAAATTGAAGTGCCGAACAATGGTCTGAATCCAAGAGGTTAAGGCTTAAAACTCAAGACTTTTATTAAGTAAGAACAGAACATAATATTAACACAGGGCAACCATCATTCATCACCGACCCAGCCCTTATGAGTAAAACCCAGCTCTTATAAGTAAGACTCCCACCAATCCAAAGGATCCAGAGGGGCACTCTTTTGGTTGAACCAAACATAAACAAATAGACTGTAACTAATAAAACTTTAAATAAACCTTAACAAATCAAATTAAAATTTGGTTGGCCAAATCAATTATGCACTCCAGTCCCCGCGGCGCCCACCGGTCGCGGAAATACTCGAGCGTGCCGGCGGACACCGCGTGCTCCATCTCCAGGGCCACCCGGGCACGAACATGGCCGCGGAAGAGAGGCAGGCAATCCGGCTGGACGACCCCCTCGACCGCCCGCTGCCTGGACCAATTGATGGCTTTTTTAACCAGGCCCAGGAGCAGACCCACGAGGAGGTCCTCCAACCTGCCCGCTCCCCTCCGCACCGGGTGACCATAGATCAAGAGCGTGGGACTGAAGTGCAACCAAAAATCGTGGAGCAGCCCCTTCAAGTAATGGAAGAGGGGCTGCAACCTCTCACACTCCGTATATATATGAAAAACGGACTCCTCCAGGCCGCAGAAAAAACAGGCGGCCTGGGAGTCCGTGAACCTATTAAAAAATATATTGCACGGGACTGCTCCGTGCAACACCCTCCAGGCCAAGTCCCCAATAGAACAAGGGAGGACTCCCGCATAGAGAGCCCTCCATTGGGGACCTCCGCCTCCGCCGGAAGGCAAGATGGCACGCCAAGGTGTGTCCGGACGGCAGGCGAAGATGGCAAAGTGGAGAGTGTGCAGGAGCAGCCCGTACAGGAAACACCTCCGTGTGGAATGAAAAGGCACGGAGGGTATTTCCTCGAGACGGCTCAAGTTGTGAGGCGCCGGTTCCCGAGGGGAGTTTCGGGGCCGGGCGCCGATGAGGAATTCCGTCCGAACGGGGGAAAGCTCGGACGGGATTGCCCCACGTGTTTGAGCCGCCTCGATACACCTTGTGGCGCCAGGGCGCAGTGTCGCTTTCATCGACTCGATGGCTTTGACCGCGAGCTGGACGTTGGCCCAAGACATGCGCCGCGCCAACTCCTCCGGCGCCATCAAGCCCGCTCCTCCACCATCGAGCAGGTCCCCGACTCTGGTCACCTTGCCAGCCACAGCCCTGCCCTCCGCCAGCCGCCTGAACCCGCGGTCGTGGAGGTGCGGATTCCTGAGCAGCGGCTCCCGAAGGACAGCCGCCATTCCTGACAGGGGAGAGCTCCGCCTGGAAGCGACATAGTTCCAAACCCATAGCAGTTCCTGGTAAAAGACAGGCAGCTCCTGCAGGCTGGCACGCGTGCCGCCCACTTTCACAAACAGGAGCTGCATGTCGTAATTGAGGCCGTGCAGCTGGCGGAAAAAAGACGTCGCCAGCGCACACCATCTCGGAGGATTCTTGACGTACAGGTATCTCTGCAGCGTCTGAAGATGGAAAGTCGCAGCCTGGGTGCGAAGGCACACCAGTGCCTGTCCGCCCTCCCTAAGCGGGAGACTCAGAACCGCGGCAGAGACCCAGTGCTTCCTTTTGTCCCAGAAGAAGTCGATGAGCTTCTTCTGCATCTTGGTGACAAACGCAGGGGGAGGGATCAAAGTGACCAACCGGTACCACAACATGGCGGCCACCAGCTGGTTTATGACCAGCGCTCGACCCCTGTAGGACAACACTCGGAGCAGTCCTGTCCAGCGTCCTAAGCGAGTGGTGACTTTGGCCTCCAAATCTTGCCAGTTCGCCGGCCAGGCGTCCTCGGCAGGGCTAAGGTTCGGATCAGCCACAATCCTATTGAATGGCGGAGCAGGCCCGAGGGGCCGTATGGTCTACTTCTGCTCCTACTTCTTATGTTCTTATGTTCTTTTTCTCTTCACATATCTATAAAAGCTTTTACAGTCAGTTTTTATGTTCCCTGTAAGCTTACTCTCATATTCTATTTTCCCCTTCTTAATTAATCCCTTTGTACTCCTTTGTTGAATCCTAAGCTGCTCCCAATCCTCAGGTTTACTGCTTTTTCTGGCCAATTTATATGTCCTCTCCTTGGATCTTATGCTATCCCTAATTTCCCTTGTTAGCCACGGTTGAGTCACCTTTTTTGTTTTATTTTTATGCCAAACTGGGATGAACAAATTCTGTAGTTCATCCATGCGGTCTTTGAATGTTTGCCATTGCCTATCCACCGTCAACCCTTTGAGTGACATTCCCCAATCAATGCTACCCAACTCGTCCCTCAGACCATTGTAGTTTCCTTTATTTAAATTTAGGACCCTAGTCTGTGAGTCAACAATTTCATTCTCCATCTTAATTAAGAATTCGATCATATTATGATCACTCCGACCCAAGGGGCCTCGTACAACAAGATTGCTAATTAATCCTTTCTCGTTACATAATACCCAGTCTAAGATGGCCTGATCTCTGGTTGGTTCCTCGAAACCATCCCGTAAACATAAGAACATAAGGACATAAGAAATAGGAGCAGGAGTAGGCCATACGGCCCCTCGGGCCTGCTCCGCCATTCAATAGGATCATGGCTGATCTGAATCTAGACTCACGTCCACTTCCCTGCCCTCTCCCCGTAACCCCTAATTCCCTTATCTGCTAGGAAAATGTCTATCTCCATTTTAAATTTATTTAATGTTGCAGCTTCCACAGCTCTCTGGGGTAGCAAATTCCATAGATTTACTACCCTCTGAGTGAAGAAGTTTCTCCTCATCTCAGTTTTGAAAGGGCAGCCCCTTATTCTAAGATTATGCCCCCTAGTTCTAGTCTCACCCATCAGTGGAAACATCCTCACCGTATCCACCCGATCAAGCCCCCTCACAATCTTATATGTTTCGATAAGATCGCCTCTCATTCTTCTGAACTCCAATGAGCAGAGTCCCAACCTACTCAACCTTTCCTCATACGTCAACCCCCTCATCTCTGGAATCAACCGAGTGAACCTTCTCTGAACCACCTCGAGAGCAAGTATATCTTTTCTTAAATATGGAAACCAAAACTGCATGCAGTATTCCAGGTGTGGCCTCACCAATACCCTGTATAACTGCAGCAAGACTTCCCTGTTTTTATACTCCATCCCCCTTGCAATAAAAGCCAAGATTCCATTTGGCCTTCCTGATCACCTGCTGCATCGGCATACTAACTTTTTGTGTTTCATGTACCAGGACCCCCAGATCCCTTTGTACTGTAGCACTTTGCAGTTTCTCTCCATTTAGATAATAACTTGCTCTTTGATTTTTCCCGCCAAAGTGCATAACCTCACACTTTCCAACATTATATTCCATCTGCCAAATCTCTGCCCACTCACTTAGCCTGTCTATGTCCTTTTGCAGGTTTTTTATGTCCTCCTCACTCACTGCTTTCCCTCCCATCTTTGTATCGTTGGCAAACGTGGATATGTTGCACTCGGTCCCTTCCTCCAAATCGTTATTATAGATTGTAAAGAGTTGGGGTCCTAGCACTGACCCCTGCGGAACACCACTAGTTACTGATTGCCAGCCCGAGAATGAACCATTTATCCCAACTCTCTGTTTTCTGTTAGATAGCCAATCTTCCACCCATGCCAGTATATTACCCCCAATCCCGTGATTTTTTATCTTGATCAGTAATTTTTTGTGTGGAACCTTGTCAAATGCCTTTTTGGAAGTCCAAATACACTACATCCACTGGTTCCCCTTTATCCACCCTGTATACTACATCCTCAAAGAATTCGAGCAAATTTGTCAAACATGACTTCCCCTTCATAAAACCATGCTCACTCTGTCCTATTAAATTATGTTTATTCAAATGCTCTGATACTGTTTCCTTAATAATGGACTCCAACATTTTGCCAACCACAGATGTTAGGCTAACTGGTCTATAGTTTCCAGCTTTTTGTCTACTTCCCTTCTTAAATAAGGGTGTTACATTAGAAGTTTTCCAATCTGCCGGGACCTTTCCTGAGTCCAGGGAGTTCTGGAAAATAATCACCAATGCATCCACAATCCCTACCGCCACTTATCTCAAGACCCTAGGATGTAGGCCATCAGGTCCGGGGGATTTATCCGCCTTAAGTCCCATTATTTTACTGAGTACCATCTCCTTAGTGATTTTAATCGTGTTTAGCTCCTCCGCCCCCCCCCCCCATTGTCCCCTGTTTGTCCAGTGTTGGGATATTTTTAGTGTCCTCTACTGTAAAGACTGATACAAAATATTTGTTCAGCATCTTTGCCATCTCCATGTTCCCCACCACTACTTTCCCGGTCCCATCCTCGAAGGGACCAACGTTCACTTTAGCCACCCTTTTTCTTTTTATATAGCTGTAGAAACTCTTGCTATCTGTTTTTATATTTTTTGCTAGTTTACTTTCATAATCTATCTTCCCTTTCTTAATTAATCTTTTAGTTATTGTTTGCTGGCTTTTAAATGTTTCCCAATCTTCTATCCTCCCACTAGATTTGGCTAATTTATATGCCCTTGTTTTCAGTCGGATACTATCCTTTATTACTTTACTAAGCCACGGATGGCTGTCTTTTCTTTTACTCCCCTTTTTCCTCAGTGGAATATATTTATCTTGAAAGATGTGAAATGTCTCCTTAAATGTAGACCACTGCTCTTGTACCGTCTTACAGTTGAATCTGTTTTCCCAGTCCACTTTAGTCAATTCTACTCTCATACCTTCATAGTCTCCTTTATTTAAGCTTAGTACGCTGGTTTGAGATCCAACTCTCTCACCCTCAAACAGAATTTGGAATTCAACCATATTATGGTCACTCATTCCAAGGGGATCCTTTACTAGGACATTTTTTATTAATCCTGTCTCATTACACAGGACCACATCTAAGATTGCCTGCCCCCTGGTTGGTTCAGTTACATACTGCTCAGGGAACCCGTCCCTAATACACTCTAGGAACTCTTCCTCAATGCTGCCCTGCCCAATTTGATTAGTCCAGTCAATATGAAAGTTAAAATCCCCCATGATTATAGCTGTTCCCTTATTACAAGCCCCAACTATTTCCTGATTTATCCTCCGACCAACAGAGTTGCAACTGTTAGGAGGCCTATAGACTACGCCCACAAGTGACTTTTTCCCCTTATTATTCCTTATCTCCACCCAAACTGTTTCACTATCCTGATCCTTTGACCCAATATCATTTCTGACTATTGCAGTGATTCCATCCTTGATTAACATAGCAACCCCACCTCCCTTTCCTTCCTGTCTGTCCTTCCTAATTGTCAAATACCCTTGTATGTTTAGTTCCCAGTCATGATTATCTTGCAGCCATGTTTCCGTAATGCCCACCAGATCATACCCATGTGTAGTTATTTGCACCGTCAACTCGTCAATTTTGTTACAAATGCTGCGTGCATTCAGATAAAGAACTTTCAAATATGTTTCTGACAATTTATTCCTGCTTTTACCCCTTTTACTACTTTACCTTTATCATTATTCATTCTGTCCCTTCCTGACACGCTCTGGTTTTTAATTCCTCCACTGCTACCTTGCCCTATTGCCTTCTCCACTGTCATTTTTATTTTTCGCCCTCTTAAAACCTCCCCCCCACTAATTAGTTTAAAGCCCTCTCTACAGCCCTAGTTATTCGATTCGCCAGGACTCTAGTCCCAGCACTGGCCAAGTGAAGTCCGTCCCAACGGAACAGCTCTCTCCTGTCCCAGTGCTGATGCCAGTGTCCCAGGAAGCAAAACCCATTTCTCCCACACCAGTCTTTGAGCCACGCATTTAACTCTCTAATTTTATTTACCCTAGCCAAATTTGCACGTGGCTCAGGTAGTAATCCAGAGATTATTACCCTTGTGGTTCTGCCTTTTAATTTGGCCCCAAGCTGCTCAAACTCCCTCAGCAGAACCTCCTTCCTTGTCCTATCTATGTCGTTGGTACCAACATGGACGACGACAACTGGATCCTCCCCCTCCCACTCCAAGTTTCTCTCCAGCCCAGAGGAGATGTCCTTAACCCTGGCACCGGGCAGGCAACACAGCCTTCGGGACTCTCGCTCTCAGCTGCAAAGAACTCTATCTATCCCCCTAACGATACTATCCCCTACCACTACAACATTTCTTTTAACTCCCCCCACTTGAATGGCCCCCTGCTCCATGGTGCTGTGGCCAGGTTGCTCATCCTCCCCGCAGTCCCTGTTCCCATCCCCACAGGGAGTAAGAGCCTCAAACCTGTTGGGCAAGAGCAAGGGCTGCGGCTCCTCCAACACTACCTCCTGGATCCCCGTACCTGCCTCACTTCTAGTCACACCATCCTGACCCTGGCCACGGACTACATCTGAATTAATTAATCTAATTGGTGTGACTACCTCCTGATACACAGAGTCCAGGTAACTCTCCCCCTCCCTGATTTGTCTCAGTGTTTGAAGCTCGGACTCCAGCTCTTCAACACGGAGCCAGAATTCCTCGAGCAGCCAACACTTACTGCAAATGTGATCACCGTGAGCATCAATGGTGTTCACCAGCTCCCACATATTGCAGCAGCAACACATCACCTGATCTCCCATTCTATGTAATTAATTAAATTTATTAATATTATTTTTAAATACCCTCTGCCCCGATTCTAGATGATGAATATCGCACCTTAGAAACTATAAACCACAGAGTTTAAGCTTAAAAAAGAGAGAAATACTTACCAACCAATCACTTACCCGCTTTCTGGTGACGTCACACTTGGATTACTTTTTACCTCTTTCCTTCTCTCCGAGTTCCGAGTTCGGAGACTGGTAAACCTTACCTGGTCTCTGGGGCCTTTTATAGCCCCGCTCTGCCACTCGAGTTTCCCGCCAACGCTGTGAGGCCTTACCTGGTCTCTGGGGCCTTTTATAGCCCCGCTCTACCGCTCGAGTTTCCCGCCAACGCTGTGAGGCCTTACCTGGTCTCTGGGGCCTTTTATAGCCCCGCTCTGCCGCTCGAGATTCCCGCCGATGCTGTGAGGCCTTACCTGGTCTCTGGGTCCTTTTATAGCCCCGCTCTGCCGCTCGAGATTCCCGCCGATGCTGTGAGGCCTTACCTGGTCTCTGGGGCCTTTTATAGCCCCGCTCTGCCGCTCGAGATTCCCGCCGATGCTGTGAGGCCTTACCTGGTCTCTGGAGACTTTTATAGCCCCGCTCTGCCGCTCGAGATTCCCGCCGACACTGTGAGGCCTTACCTGGTCCCTGGTGCCTTTTATAGCCCCGCTCTGCTGCTCGAATTTCCCACCGACGCTCTGAGGCCTTACCTGGTCTCTGGGGCCTTTTATAGCCCCGCTCTGCCGCTCGAGATTCCCGCCGACGCTGTGAGGCCATACCTGGTCTCTGGGGCCTTTTATAGCCCCGCTCTACCGCTCGAGATTCCCGCCGACGCTGGTAGGCCTTACCTGGTCTCTGGGGCCTTTTATAGCCCCGCTCTGCCGCTCGAGATTCCCGCCGATGCTGTGAGGCCTTACCTGGTCTCTGGAGACTTTTATAGCCCCGCTCTGCCGCTCGAGATTCCCGCCGACACTGTGAGGCCTTACCTGGTCCCTGGTGCCTTTTATAGCCCCGCTCTGCTGCTCGAATTTCCCACCGACGCTCTGAGGCCTTACCTGGTCTCTGGGGCCTTTTATAGCCCCGCTCTGCCGCTCGAGATTCCCGCCGACGCTGTGAGGCCATACCTGGTCTCTGGGGCCTTTTATAGCCCCGCTCTACCGCTCGAGATTCCCGCCGACGCTGGTAGGCCTTACCTGGTCTCTGGGGACTTTTATAGCCCCGCTGCTGCCGCTGAAATTCCCGCCGGCGCTGTGAGGCCTTACCTGGTCTCTGGGGCCTTTTATAGCCCCGCTCTGCCGCTCCAGGAATTCCTCCTCCACAGTAGAGGACATGAGAGGGGGGAGGGAGTCCCTTTAAATGTGATGGGGGGTGGGTGTCCCTTTAAATGTGGAGGGGGTGGGTGTCCCTTTAAATGTGGAGGGGGTGGGTGTTCCTTTAAATGTGCAGGGTGTGGGTGTCCCTTTAAATGTGGATGGGTGACCCTTTAAATATGGAGGGGGTGTGGGTCCCTTTAAATGTGGAGGGGGTGGGTGTTCCTTTAAATGTGGAGGGGTTGGGTGTCCCTTTAAATGTGGAGGGGGGGGAGGGTGTCCCTTTATATGTGTAGGGGCGGGTGTCCCTTTAAATGGGGAGGGTGTGGGTGTCCCTTTTAATGTGGAGGGGTGGGTGTCCCTTTAAATGTGGAGGGGGTGGGTGTCCCTTTAAATGTGGAGGGGTGGGTGTCCCTTTAAATGTGGAGGGGGTGGGTGTCCCTTTAAATGTGGAGAGGCATGCTCATTCGGCCCCACCACAACACGAGGCTGCCAGTGCGCCTGCGCGAGGCCTCCGAGGAGCAGACGGAAGGCCGGGCACGGGGAAGAGGCGGAATCAGCGGCCGGGGTAAAGTGTTGGGGAATCGATTTAAATCGAGGTGAATGGGGAGCGGAGAGCGAGATTATAAAGTAAAAGACGAGAAAAACCAAACCTGAGAGTCGGGCGGGCGGGACCTCCGCGGACGGTGGCATAGTGGTTCGCACTGTTGCCTCACAGTACCAGAGACCCGGGTTCGAATCCGGTCTCGGGCGACTGTCTGTGTGGAGTTTGCACATTCTCCCTGTGTTTGCGTGGGTTTTCTCCGGGTGCTCCGGTTTCCTCCCACAGTCCAAAGATGTGCTGGTTAGGTTGATTGGCTATGATAAATTGACACTTAGTGTTAGGGGGATTAAATACGTGGGGTTATGGGGATAGGGTGGGATATGTGTTGGTGTAGGGGTTACGGGGATCGGGGATCGGGTGGGATATGTGTTGGTGTAGGGGTTATGGGGATCGGGGATCGGGTGGGATATGTGTTGGTGTAGGGGTTACGGGGATCGGGGATCGGGTGGGATATGTGTCGGTGCAGGCCCGACGGGCTGAAATGGCCTCTATCTGCACTGTGGGGTTTCTGTGTGATTTCTGTGTGTGACACCGAACGGAGCGGATTGAGCCGCGCGGGGGGGGCGGAGTGAGCCGGAGCAATGTGATTCTGACTGACGGGAGCGCGGACCAATAGGAAGAGAGCTGAGCTGGGAGGACTGAACTGGGCGGCCTGGTCCTCCAACCAATGGCGGCGCGACTAGGGGGCGGGACCTTCCTCCCCGGCGCTGGTGGGCTGGGGCCCGATTGTGACGTCATCAGAGGAAGAGGCCATTCAGGTGGATGGAGGCCCGACCCGGCCTGTGATTGACGGGAGCTCTGACCTATAGGACGAGGGCTAAGGTGGGAGGACTAAACTGCGCGGCCTGGTCCTCCAATCAATGGCGGCACGGCTAGGGGGCGGGGCCTCTCCAGCTCAGGTGCGCTGGGGCCGATTGTGACGCGCTGTCCCCAGGTGAGAGCAGCTCAGGCAGCACAGAGCCGGGGCTGGAATCTGGGAGAGGGGCCGCAGGCAGCACAGAGCTGGGGCTGGAATCTGGGAGAGGGGCCGCAGGCAGCACAGAGCTGGGGCTGGAATCTGGGAGAGGGGCCGCAGGCAGCACAGAGCTGGGGCTGGAATCTGGGAGAGGGGCCGCAGGCAGCACAGAGCTGGGGCTGGAATCTGGGAGAGGGGCCGCAGGCAGCACAGAGCTGGGGCTGGAATCTGGGAGAGGGGCCGCAGGCAGCACAGAGCTGGGGCTGGAATCTGGGAGAGGGGCCGCAGGCAGCACAGAGCTGGGGCTGGAATCTGGGAGAGGGGCCGCAGGCAGCACAGAGCTGGGGCTGGAATCTGGGAGAGGGGCCGCAGGCAGCACAGAGCTGGGGCTGGAATCTGGGAGAGGGGCCGCAGGCAGCACAGAGCTGGGGCTGGAATCTGGGAGAGGGGCCGCAGGCAGCACAGAGCTGGGGCTGGAATCTGGGAGAGGGGCCGCAGGCAGCACAGAGCTGGGGCTGGAATCTGGGAGAGGGGCTGCAGGCAGCACAGAGCTGGGGCTGGAATCTGGGAGAGGGGCCGCAGGCAGCACAGAGCTGGGGCTGGAATCTGGGAGAGGGGCCGCAGGCAGCACAGAGCTGGGGCTGGAATCTGGGAGAGGGGCCGCAGGCAGCACAGAGCTGGGGCTGGAATCTGGGAGAGGGGCCGCAGGCAGCGCAGAGCTGGGGCTGGAATCTGGGAGAGGGGCCGCAGGCAGCACAGAGCTGGGGCTGGAATCTGGGAGAGGGGCCGCAGGCAGCAGGCCTGGCAAAGGGGCAGAAGCTTCACAATACAAGCTTCTTTAAATATATTCAAGAAGGAGTTGGATATATTTCTTAAGGCTAAAGGGATCAAGGGATATGGAGAGAAGGCAGGGACAGGGTACTGAATTTGGATGATCAGCCATGATCGCATTGAATGGCGGAGCAGGCTCGAGGGGCTGAATGGCCGACTCCTGCTCCTATCTTCTATGTTTCTATGTTGCATTTTATCTTCCCGACTATTACGGAAACCCAATTGTCGTCGCCAACATCCTTCAGAGAAGGGAACCTCCCACACCTTTAACGGGGTACAGTAACATAGTGGTGATGTTACTGGATTAGTCACCTATTGTTGCAGATGGCAACTGTTGATGATTCTGCCATTCCCATTTACATCTCCTCCACAACCATCTCTTGTTCCTTTACCTGTCCCATTACCATCGCCTTTCGCCTTGCACCATCGTCCCTTTTTGTCATTTAATCTCTCCTGCCGTCCACCCGATCACAGACCCTCCCTTTTGTTCTTTCCTCCCCTCCTCCCCTTTCCCTGCACTTGCTTAACATCTGTTACATAGCAACATAGAAGATAGGAGCAGGAGTAGGCCATTCGGCCCCTCGAGCCCGCTCCGCCATTCAATGAGATCATGGCTGATCATCCAAACTCAGTACCCGGTCCCTGCTTTCTCCCCATATCCCTTGATCCCTTTAGCCTTAAGAAATATATCCAACTCTTTCTTGAATATATTTAATGAATTGGCCTCAACTGTCTTCTGTGGTAGAGAATTCCACAGGTTCACCACTCTCTGGGTGAAGAAATTCCTCCTCATTTCTGTCCTAAATGGCTTACCCCTTATCCTTAGACTGTGACCCCTGGTTCTGGACTCCCCGGCCATCGGGAACATCCTTCCTGCATCTCGTCTGTCTAGTCCTGTTAGAATTTTATAAGTTTCAATGTGATCCCCTCTCATTCTTCTAAACTCCAGCGAGTATAAGCCCAATCGACCCAATCGAAGTGTGTGGTGATGCATTTTGACAGAAGGAACAGGGAGAGGCAAGATACACTTAATGGCACAGTTTTAAACAGTGTGCAGGGACAGAGGGACCTGGGAGTTAATGTGCATAGGTCACATACGAATTAGGAGCAGGAGTCGGCCACTCGGCCCCTCGAGCCTGCTCCGCCATTCAATAAGATCATGGCTGATCTGATTACTCCACATTCCCGCCTACCCCCGATAACCTTTCACCCCCTTGCTTACCAAGAATCTATCTACCGCTGCCTTAAAAATATTCAAAGACTCTGCTTCCACCGCCCTCTGAGGAAGAGAGTTCCAAAGACTCACGACCCTCTGTGAGAAAATCTCTCCTCATCTCTGTCTTAAATGGGCGACCCCTTATTTTTAAACAGTGACCCCTAGTTCTAGATTCTCCCACAAGAGGAAACATCCTCTCCACATCCACCCTGTCCAGACCCTCAGGATCTTATATGTTTCAATCAAGTCACCTCTTACTCTTCTAAACTCCAGTGGATACAAGCCTAGCCTGTCCAACCTTTCCTCACAAGACGACCCGCCCATTCCAGGTATTAGTCTAGTAAACCTTCTCTGAACTGCTTCCAACACATTTACATCCTTCCTTAAATAAGGAGACCAATACTGTACACAGTACTCCAGATGTGGTCTCACCAATGTCCTGTATAACTGAAGCATAACCTCCCTACTTTTGTATTCATAAGAACATAAGAAATAGGAGCAGGAGTAGGCCAATCGGCCCCTCGAGCCTGCTCCGCCATTCAATAAGATCATGGCTGATCTGATCCTAACCTCAAAACTACTTTCACTCTCCATCCCACCCGAACCCATGTGATCTCCCGGGAGAGGCGAAAAACCAGATAAAAAACCCAATGGCCAATTTGGGAGAAAAAATCTGGGAAATTCCTCTCCGACCCATCTAGGCGATTGAAACTCGTCCAGGAGATCACTCTGTCCCTGTATTTCCTGCAGTACCTACCCACTGTAAGAGGTGATCTCCACCCCAGCCAGGAACAGGCCCAATTTACTCTTGAAGGACTCCTAGCTGGCAGCCTGTTCCCGAGGTCTCCACTAATCCCTGTGAATAGAACCATCTCCTGAAATCTAACACAGAATTAGAACACAGTAGGAGCAGAACCAGGCTACACGGCCCCTGGGCCCGCTCCGCTACCCACAGGGCCATGACCGTTCTGAACCTAGACTCATGTCCGATTTCCTGCCCACTCCACGTAACCCCTAATTCCCTTTACTTCTAGGAAACTGTCTATTTCTGTTTTAAATTTATTTAATGATGTAGATTCCACAGCTCTCTGGGGCAGTAAATTCCACAGACCTACCACCCTCAGTGAAGAAGTTTCTCCTCATCTCAGTTTTGAAAGAGCAGCCCCTTATTCTAAGACTATGCCCCCTAGTTCTAGTTTCACCCATCATCGGGAACATCCTCCCCGCATCCACCTGATCAAGCCCCTTCACAATCTTATATGTTTCAATAAGATCGCCTCTCATTCTTCTGAACTCCAATAAGTAAAGTCCCAATCTACTCAACCTCTCCTCATATGTCCCCCCCCCTCATCCCCGGGATTAACCGAGTGAACCTTCTTTGTACTGCCTCAAGAGCAAGTACGTCTTTTCTTAAGTATGGACACCAAAACTGTATGCAGTATTCCAGGTGCGGTCTCACCAATACCTTGTACAACTGCAGCAATACCTCCCTGTTTTTATATTCTATCCCACTAGCAATAAAAGCCAACATTCCATTGGCCTTCTTGATCACTTGCTGCACCTGCATACTAACTTTTTGAGTTTTGTGCACCAGGACCCCCAGATCACTTTGTACTGCAGTACTTTCCAGTTTCTTGCCATTTAGATAATAACTTGCTCTATGATTTTTTCTGCCAAAGTGCATAACCTCACACTTTCCAGTATTATATTCCATCTGCCAAATCTCTGCCCGCTTACTTAGCCTGTCTATGTCCCTTTGCAGGTTTTTTATGTCCTCCTCACTCAGTACTTTCCCTCGCATCTTAGTATCATCTGCAAACTTTGATATGTTACACTCGGTCCCCTCCTCCAAATCATTAATATAGATTGTAAAGAGTTGGGGACCCAGCACTGACCCCTGCGGAACACCACTAGTTACTGATTGCCAGTCTGAGAATGAACCATTTATCCCAATTCTCTGCTTTCTGTTAGAGAGCCAATCCTCCACCCATGCCAGAATATTACCCCCAATCCTGTGATTTTTTATCTTGAGCAATAATCTTTTGTGTGGCACCTTGTCAAATGCCTTTTGGAAGTCTAAATACACTACGTCCACTGGTTCGAGTACAGGAACAAGGATGTCTTGCTGCAGTTGTACAGGGCCTTGGTGAGACCACACCTTGAGTATTGTGTGCAGTTTTGGTCGCCTTATCTGAGGAAGGATGTTCTTGCCATGGAGGGAGTGCAGCGAAGATTCACCAGGCTGATACCTGGGATGGCAGGAATGATGTATGAGGAGAGATTGGGTCGATTGGGCTTATACTCGCTGGAGTTTAGAAGAATGAGAGGGGATCTCATTGAAACTTATAAAATTCTAACAGGACTAGACAGACTAGGTGCAGGAAGGATGTTCCCGATGGCGGGGGAGTCCAGAACCAGGGGTCACAGTCTAAGGATAAGGGGTAAGCCATTTAGGATAGAGATGAGGAGGAATTTCTTCACCCAGAGAATGGTGAACCTGTGGAATTCTCTACCACAGAAGGCAGTGGAGGCCAATTCATTAAATATATTCAAGAAGGAGTTAGATATATTTCTTAAGGCTAAAGGGATCAAGGGATATGGGGAGAAAGCAGGGACAGGGTACTGAATTTGGATGATCAGCCATGATCTCATTAAATGGCGGAGCAGGCTCGAGGGGCCGAATGGCCTACTCCTGCTCCTATCTTCTATGTTTCTATGTTTAATGGAATGGGTGGACATGTGACAGATGAAATTTAACGCAGAAAAGTGCAAAGTGATACATTTTGGCAGGAAGAACGAGGAGAGGCAATATAAACTAAAGGGTACAATCCTAAAGTGGGTGCATGAACAGAGAGACCTGGGGGTATGTGTGCACAAATCGTTGAAGGTGGCAGGGCAGGTTGAGAAAGTGGTTAAAAAAGTATACGGAATCCTGGGCTTTATAAATAGAGGCATAGAGTCCAAAAGCAAGGAAGTGATGATGAACGTTTATAAAAACACTGGTTCGGCCTCAACTGGAGTGTTGTGTCCAATTCTGGGCACCACACTTTAGGAAGGATGTGAAGACCTTAGAGGGTGCAGAAAAGATTTACAAGAATAGTTCCAGGGATGAGGGACTTCAATGACGTGGAGAGACTGGAGAAGCTGGAGTTGTTCTCCTTGGAGCAGAGAAGGTTAAGGGGAGATTGACCAGAATGGTTCCAGGGATGAGGGACTTCAGTGATGTGGATAGACTGGAGAAGCTGGGGTTGTTCTCCTTAGAGCAGAGAAGGTTAAGGGGAGATTGAGCAGAATGGTTCCAGAGATGAGGGACTTCAGTGACGTGGAGAGACTGGAGAAGCTGGGGTTGTTCTCCTTAGAGCAGAGAAGGTTAAGGGGAGATTGAGCAGAATGGTTCCAGAGATGAGGGACTTCAGTGACGTGGAGAGACTGGAGAAGCTGGGGTTGTTCCCCTTAGAACAGAGAAGATTGAGAGGAGATTTGATCGAGGTGTTCAAAATCACGAGGGGTCAGGACAGAGTAGATAGAGAGAAACTGTTCCCATTGGTGGAAGGCTCGAGAACCAGAGGACACAGATTTAAGGTGATTGGCAGAAGGTCCAAAGGCGACATGAGGAAAAACTTTTTTACGGAGCGAGTGGTGAGGATCTGGAATGCACTGCCTGAAAGGGTGGTGGAGGCAGATTCAATCACCGCTTTCAAAAGGGAATTGGATAAGTGCCTGAAGTAAAGAAATGTGCAGGGTTACGGGGAAAGGGCGGGGAGTGGGACTAGCTAAGAGTCAGCACGGGCTCGACAGGCCGAATGGCCTTCTTCTGTGCTGTAACCATTCTGATTCTATAGGAGCAGGAGTCGACCATTCGGCCCCTCGAGCCTGCTCCGCCATTGAATAAGATCATCGACCCCAACTCCACTTTCCCGCCCGATCCCCATATCCCTCGATTCCCCGAGAGCCCAAACACCTTTCGATCTCCGCCTTGAATCTACTCATCGATTGAGCCTCCACAGCCCTCTGGGGTAGAGAATTCCAAAGATTCACCGCCCTCTGAGTGAGGAAATTCCTCCTCACCTCAGTCTTAAATGGCCGACCCCTTATCCTGAGACTGTGACCCCTGGTTCTGGACACTCCAGAACTTCAGCCAGGCAAAGCCGCCATCGGTCACTGCAAGAACGGTTAAATGTTTAAAAATGAAACAACAACAACAACTTGTATTTATATAGCGCCTTTAATGTAGTAAAACATCCCAAGGCGTTTCACAGGAATATTATAAGACAAAAAAAATGACACCGAGTCACATAACAAGAAATTAGGGCAGGTGACCAAAAGCCTGGTCAAAGAGGCAGGTTTTAAAGAGCGTCTTAAAGGAGGAAAAAGAGGTAGCGAGGTGGAGGTGTTTAGGGAGGGAATTCCAGAGTTTAGGGCCCAGGCGGCTGAAGGCACGGCCACCAAAGGTGGAGTGATTATAATCAGGGATATTCGAGAGGCCAGAATTAGAGGAGCACAGATATCTCTGGGGGGTTGTGGGGCTGGAGGAGGTTACACAGATAGGGAGGGGGCGAGGCCTCTGAAAACAAGGATGAGAATTTTGAAATCGAGGCGTTGCTTAACTGGGAGCCAATGTAGGTCAGCGAGCACAGGGGTGATGGGTGAACGGGACTTGGTGCGAGTTAGGACACGGGCAGCCGAGTTTTGGATGACCTCAAGTTGACGTGGGCTGGAATGTGGGAGGCCAGCCAGGAGTGCGTTGGAATAGTCAAGTCTGGAGGTAACAAAGGCCGGGTGAGGGTTTCAGCAGCGGATGAGCTGAGGCAGGGGCGGAGACGGTCCATGTTACGGAGGTGGAAGTAGGCAGTCTTTGTTATGTTGTGGATATGTGGTCGGAAGCTCATTTCAGGGTCAAATATGACACCAAGGTTGTGAACAGTGTGGTTCAGCCTCAGACAGATGTTAGGGAGAGGGATGGAGTCAGTGGCTCGGGAACGGAGTTTGTGGGGTGTCTGTCCCTTTAACTACAATTCATAGGATCATAGATATTTACTGCACAGAAGGAGGCCATTCGGCCCATCATGTCTGTGCCGGCCGACAAAGAGCTCTCCTCCCTAATCCCACTTTCCAGCACTTGGTCCGTAGCCTTGTAGGTTACAGCACTTCAGGTGCACATCCAAGTACTTCTTAAATGTGATGAGGGTCTCTGCCTCTCCCACCCTTTCAGGCAGTGAGTTCCAGACCCCCACCACCCTCTGGGTGAAAAACATTCTCCTCAAAACTTCCGACCAATTACTTTAAATCTATGCCCCCTGGTTATTGATCTGTCTGCCAAGGGAAATAGGTCCTTCCTATCCACTCACTCTCGGCCCCTCATAATGTTACACCTCAATCAGGTCTCCCCTCAGCCTCCTCTGTGCCAAAGAAAACAACCCCAGCCTGTTCGATAAGGTCCCGCATAAGAGATTAGCGTGTAAAGTTAAGGCACATGGGATTGGGGGCAAGGTATTGACTTGGATAGAGAACTGGTTGGCAGACAGGAAGCAAAGAGTTGGAATAAACGGGTCTTTTTCCGAGTGGCAGGCAGTAACTAGTGGGGTACCGCAGGAATCGGTCTTTGGACCCCAGCTATTCACAATATATATAAATGATCTAGACGAGGGAACTAGATGTAATATCTCCAAGTTTGCAGACGACACAAAGCTGGTTGGGCGTGTGTGCTGTGAGGAGGATGCCGAGAAACTCCAGTATGATTTGGACAGGTTGGGTGATTGGGCAGAAGCATGGCAGATGCAGTATAATGTGGATAAATGCAAGGTTATCCACTTTGATGGCAAAAACAGGAAGGCAGATTATTATCTGAACGGCAATAGATTGGGAGAAGGGGAAGTGCAACGAGACCTGGGTGTCCTTGTGCACCAGTCGCTGAAGGTAAGCATGCAGGTGCAGCAGGCGGTTAAGAAGGCAAATGGTTAGTTGGCCTTCATAGCGAGAGGGTTTGAGTACAGGAACAAGGATGTCTTGCTGCAGTTGTACAGAGCCTTGGTGAGACCACATCTTGAGTATTGTGTGCAGTTTTGGTCGCCTTATCTGAGGAAGGATGTTCTTGCCATGGAGAAAGTGCAGCGAAGATTCACCAGACTGATACCTGGGATGGCAGGAATGACGTATGAGGAGAGATTGGGTCGATTGGGCTTATACTCGCTGGGGTTTAGAAGAATGAGAGGGGATCTCACTGAAACTTATGAAATTCTGACAGGACTGGACAGACTAGATGCAGGAAGGATGTTCCCGATGGTCGGGGAGTCCAGAGCCAGGGGTCATAGTCTAAGGATAAGGGGTAAGCCATTTAGGACAGAAATGAGGAGGAATTTCTTCACCGAGAGTGGTGAACCTGTGGAATTCACTACCACAGAAGGCAGTAGAGGCCAATTCATTAAATATATTCAAGAAGGAGTTAGATATATTTCTTAAGGCTAAAGGGATCAAGGGATATGGGGAGAAGGCAGGGACAGGGTACTGAATTTGGATGATCAGCCATGATCTCATGAAATGGCGGAGCAGGCTCGAGGGGCCGAATGCTCCTATCTTCTATGTTTCTATGTTCGGCCTCAGACAGATGTTAGGGAGAGGGATGGAGTCAGTGGCTCGGGAATGGAGTTTGTGGGGTGTCTGTCCCTTTAACTACAATTCATAGAATTATAGATATTTACAGCACAGAAGGAGGCCATTCGGCCCATCATGTCCGTGCCGGCCAACAAAGAGCTCTCCAGGCTCATCCCACTTTCCAGCACTTGGTCCGTAGCCCTGTAGGTTACAGCACTTCAGGTGCACATCCAAGTACTTTTTAAATGTGATGAGGGTCTCTGCCTCCACCACCCTTTCAGGCAGTGAGTTCCAGACCCCCACCACCCTCTGGGTGAAGAAAGTTCTCAACTCCCCTCGAAACATCCGACCAATTACTTTAAATCTCAGCCCCCTGGTTATTGATCTGTCTGCTAAGGGAAATAGGTCCTTCCTATCCACTCTCTCTCTGCCTCTCATAATTTATACACCTCAATCAGGTCTCCCCTCAGCCTCCTCCGTTCCAAAGAAAACAACCCCAGCCTCTCCAATCTTTCCTGGTAGCTGAAATTCTCTAGTCCTGGCAACATCCTTGTAAATCTCCCGTCTCGAGCAGTCACATCTTTCCTGCAATGGGGCGACCAGAACTGCACGCAACACTCTAGCGGTGGCCTAACTGGTGTTTTGTACAGTTCAAGCAGAACCTCCCTGCTCTTACACGATACAGAGAGAGGCACTGACATATGAGGAGAGATTGGGTCGATTGGGCTTATACTCGCTGGAGTTCAGAAGAATGAGAGGGGATCTCATTGAAACATAAAATTCTAACAGGACAAGACAGACTCAATGCAGGAAGGATGTTCCCGATGGCCGGGGAGTCCAGAACCAGGGGTCACAGTCTAAGGATAAGGGGTAAGCCATTTAGGACATAGAAACATAGAAGAATAGGAGCAGGAGTAGGCCATTCGGCCCTTCGAGCCTGCGCCGCCATTCAATGACATCATGGCTGATCATCCAAATTCAGTACCCTGTCCCTGCCTTCTCCCCATATCCCTTGATCCCTTTAGCCTTAAGAAATATAACCAACTCTTTCTTGAATATACTTAATGAACTGGCCTCCACTGCCCTCTGTGGCAGAGAATTCCACAGGTTCACTACTCTCTGGGTGAAGAAATTCCTCCTCATTTCAGTCCTAAATGGCTTACCCCTTATCCTTAGACTATGACCCCTGGTTCTGGACTCCCCGGCCATCAGAAACATCCTTCCTGCATCTAGTCTGTCCAGGCCTGACAGAATTTTATAGGTTTCGATGAGATCCCCTCTCAATCTTCAAAACTCCAGTGAGTATAAGCCCAATCGACACAATCTCTCCTCATAAGTCATTCCTGCCATCCCAGGTATCAGCCTGGTGAATCTTCGCTGCACTCCTTCCTCAGGTAAGGCGACCAAAACTGCACACAATACTCAAGGTGTGGTCTCACCAAGGCCCTGTACAACTGCAGCAAGACATCCTTGTTCTTGTACTCGAACCCTCTTGCTACAAAGGCCAACACACCATTTGCCTTCTTAACCGCCTGCTGCACCTGCATGCTTACCTTCAGCGACTGGTGCACAAGAACACCCAGGTCTCTCTGCACTTCCCCTTCTCCCAATCTATTGCCATTCAAATAATAATCTGCCTTCCTGTTTTTGCCACCAAAGTGGATAACCTCACATTTATCCACATTATCGTGCATTTGCCATGTTTCTGCCCAATCACCCAACCTGTCCAAATCGTACTGGAGTTTCACGACATCCTCCTCACAGCATACCCTCCCACCCAGCTTTGTGTCGTCTGCAAATTTGGAGATATTACATCCAATTCCCTCGTCCAGATCATTAATATATATTGTGAACAGCTGGGGTCCTAGGACCGATCCTTGCGGTACCCCACTAGTCACTGCCTGCCACTCGGAAAACGACCCGTTTATTCCAACTCTTTGCTTTCTGTCCGCCAACCAATTCTCTATCCTGAGATGAGGAGGAATTTCTTCACCCAGAGAGTGGTGAACCTGTGGAATTCTCTACCACAGAAGGCGGTGGAGGCTAATTCATTAAATATATTCAAGAAGGAGTTGGATATATTTCTTGAGGATCAAGGGATATGGGGAGAAGGCAGGGACAGGGTACTGAATTTGGATGATCAGCCATGATCACATTGAATGGCGGAGCAGGCTCGAGGGGCCGAATGGCCTACTCCTGCTCCTATCTTGTATGTTTCTATGTATTCAATCTTTCCTTGCAGCTGAAATTCTCTAGTCCTGGCAACATCCTCGTAAATCTTCCGTCTCGAGCACAGTCACATCTTTCCTGCAATGGGGACGACCAGAACTGCACGCGGTGGCCTAACTGGTGTTTTTGTATAGTTCAAGCAGAACCTCCCTGCTCTTACATGATACAGAGAGGCACTGCCCCTTTAAATACCTGGGGACACATAGAAACATAGAAGATAGGAGCAGGAGTAGGCCATTCGGCCCCTCGAGCCTGCTCCGCCATTCAATGAGATCATGGCTGATCATCCAAACTCAGTACCCTGTCCCTGCCTTCTCTCCATATCCCTTGATCCCTTTAGCCTTAAGAAATATATCTAACTCCTTCTTGAATATATTTAATGAATTGGCCTCTATTGCCTTCTGTGGTAGAGAATTCCACAGGTTCACCACTCTCTGGGTGAAGAAATTCCTCCTCATCTCTGTCCTAAATGGCTTACCCCTTATCCTTAGACTGTGACCCCTGGTTCTGGACTCCCCGACCATCGGGAACATCCTTCCTGCATCTAGTCTGTGTAGTCCTGTTAGAATTTTATAAGTTTCAATGAGATCACCTCTCATTCTTCTAAACTCCAGCGAGTACAAGCCCAATCGACCCAATCTCTCCTCATACATCATTCCTGCCATCCCAGGTATCAGCCTGGTGAATCTTCGCTGCACTCCTTCCATGGCAAGAACATCCTTCCTCAGATAAGGCGACCAAAACTGCACACAATATTCAAGATGTGGACTCACCAAGGCCCTGTACAACTGCAGCAAGACATCCTTGTTCCTGTACTCAAACCCTCTCACTACGAAGGCCAACATACCATTTGCCTTCTTAACTGCCTGCTGCACCTGCATGCTTACCTTCAGCGACTGGTACACAAGGACACCTCGGACTCGTTGCACTTCCCCTTCTCCCAATCTATTGCCATTCAGATAATAATCTGCCTTCCTGTTTTTGACACCAAAATGGATAACCTCGCATTTATCCACGTTATATTGCATCTGCCATGCTTCTGCCCAATCACCCAACCTGTCCAAATCATACTGGAGTTTCTCGGCATCCTCCTCACAGCACACACGCCCACCCAGCTTTGTGTCATCTGCAAACTTGGAGATATTACATCTAGATCATTAATATATATTGTGAATAGCTGGGGTCCAAGGACCGATCCCTGCGGTACCCCACTCGTCACTGCCTGCCACTCGGAAAAAGAGCAGTTTATTCCAACTCTTGGCTTTCCGTCTGCCAACCAGTTCTCTATCCAAGTCAATACCTTGCCCCCAATCCCATGTGCCGTTAACTTTACACGCTGTCGAACGCCTTTTGGAAATCCATGTACACCTCGTTAACCGCATTGCCCTCATCAACCCCCTCTGTTACCTCATCAAAAAACTCAATCAGAGCGGCCGGGCCCAGCGGACGTGCGGCCAGGGCCCCGGCACCAGGAAACCCAGGGTGCAGCGCCTCCCCCATCCAAGCTGCCGTTTCCCGGTTTCTTCAGCCAGTTCCACCAAGTCCGACTCAGGACAAAGGACAGGAGCCAGGCTCCCAGAATGGCCCTCGGCCCCGGGGAGCATGCGCACTCTCAGCGGGGAAATCAGCGCGTTGCATAGAGCGGTTTCTGGGGCGCAGGGAATTGTGGGTGCTGCTGCCGCCATTAGTCAGCGGCTGTGGGGAAGAGTTTTATTGCAGGCTGATGGAAGGTAGGTCCCTGGCCGCCTGTGTAGGTCTTTTTGTTGCAGCAGTTTGAGCTGGAGTGGAGATGGAGGAGAAGCTGCTGGGTTTTCGATGGAATCTGGAAAAGTACCCATGGATTGGAGGGTAGCTAATGTTACCCCACTATTCAAAAAAGGTGGTAGAGAGAAAACGGGGAATTACAGGCCGGTAAGCCTGACATCGGTAGTGGGGAAAATGCTAGAGTCCATTATAAAAGATGTAATAGCAGAGCACTTGGAAAACAGTGACAGGATTGGACAAAGTCAACATGGATTTACAAAAGGTAAATCGTGCTTGACTAATCTACTGGAATTTTTTGAGGATGTAACTAGTAAAATAGATAAGGGAGAACCAGTGGATGTGGTGTATTTGGACTTTCAAAAGGCTTTCGATAAGGTCCCATATAAGAGATTAGCGTGTAAAGTTAAGGCACATGGGATTGGGGGCAAGGTATTGACTTGGATAGAGAACTGGTTGGCAGATAGAAAGCAAAGAGTTGGAATAAACGGGTCTTTTTCCGAGTGGCAGGCAGTGACTAGTGGGGTACCGCAGGGATCGGTCCTTGGACCCCAGCTATTCACAATATATATTAATGATCTAGACAAGGGAACTAGATGTAATATCTCCAAATTTGCAGACGACACAAAGCTGGGTGGGCGTGTGTGTTGTGAGGAGGATGCCGAGAAACTACAGGATGATTTGGACAGGTTGGGTGATTGGGCAGAAGCATGGCAGATGCAATATAATGTGGATAAATGTGAGGTTATCCACTTTGGTGTCAAAAACAGGAAGGCAGATTATCATCTGAATGGCAATAGATTGGGAGAAGGGGAAGTGCTACGAGACCTGGGTGTCCTTGTGCACCAGTCGCTGAAGGTAAGCATGCAGGTGCAGCAGGTGGTTAAGAAGGCAAATGGTATGTTGGCCTTCATAACGAGAGGGTTTGAGTACAGGAACAAGGATGTCTTGCTGCAGTTGTGCAGGGCCTTGGTAAGACCACACCTTGAGTATTGTGTGCAGTTTTGGTCACCTTATCTGAGGAAGGATATTCTTGCAATGGAAGGAGTCCAGCCAAGATTCACCAGGCTGATACCTGGGATGGCAGGAATGATGTATGAGGAGATATTGGGTTGATTGGGCTTGTACTCGCTGGAGTTTAGAAGAATGAGAGGGGATCTCATTGAAACTTATAAAATTCTGGCAGGACTGGACAGACTGGATGCAGGGAGGATGTTCCCGATGGTCGGGGAATCCAGAACCAGGGGTCACAGTCTAAGAATAAGGGGTAGGCCATTTAGGACAGAAATGAGGAGGAATTTCTTCACCCAGAGAGTGGTGAACCTGTGGAATTCTCTACCACAGAAGGAAGTAGAAGCCAATTCATTAAATATATTCAAGAAGGAGTTGGATATATTTCTTAAGGCTAAAGGGATCAAGGGGTATGTGGAGAAAGCAGGGACAGGTTACTGAACTTGGATGATCAGCCATGATCGCATTGAATGGCGGGGCAGGCTCGAGGGCCCGAATGGCCTACTCCTGCTCCTATCTTCTATGTTTCTATCTCTTATGCGGGACCTTATCGAAAGCCTTTTGAAAGTCCAAATACACCACATCCACTGGTTCTCCCTTATCTATTTTACCAGTTACATCCTCAAAAAATTCCAGTAGATTAGTCAAGCACGATTTACCTTTTGTAAATCCATGTTGACTTTGTCCGATCCGGTCACTGTTTTCCAAGTGCTCTGCTATAACGTCTTTTATAATGGACTCTAGCATTTTCCCCACTACCGATGTCAGGCTTACCGATCTGTAATTCCCCGTTTTCTCTCTACCACCTTCTTTGAACAGTGGGATAACATTAGCTACCCGCCAATCCATGGGTACTGTTCCAGAGTCTATCGAATTTTGGAAGATGACCAGCAATGCATCTGCTATTTCTAGGGCCACTTCCTTAAGTACCCTAGGATGTAGATTATCTTCTATGTTTCTATGTATTCAATCTTTCCATGTAGCTGAAATTCTCTAGTCCTGGCTACATCCTCGTAAATCTCCCGTCTCGAGCACAGTCACATCTTTCCTGTAATGGGGCGAGCAGAACTGCACGCAGCACTCTAGCCGGTGGCCTAACTGGTGTTTTTGTACAGTTCAAGCAGAACCTCCCTGCTCTTACATGATACAGAGAGAGGCACTGCCCCTTTAAATACCTGGGGGGCACCATTCCCCTTTAAATGGCCAAGCAATAATTTTTTGTTGAAAAGGGGCCGCAGTCCCCTTTGACTCACCCCCCACCCTCTCACCCACCACAACTACTCACAAGAGAGAGAGAGTGGAGGAAGAATGCTGGTCTTTGTCCCTTTAAAAGTGGCTGCCCACCAAAATGTTCACAGCACCAGGGCTCTTTGTTCTGGATAAAAGAGAAAAGGTTCACTTATTTTTAAATGAATGCAGTTGAAGAGCAGCCTTGCAATAAAGGTAATGTAAAGGAATAAACACTCACAAGCTGGGTTTTTTCCACCCCCTCCTCCCCTTCCCTTTAACAGCTCCTGCAGGCAATGAAAGCAGGAAACCGGCGCGCGCAGCCCGAGGTCCCGCCCCGCCATTGGTTGGAGGACCGTCAGCCCGCCCGGTCCTCCCAGCGTTTTCCGCGCTCCTGATTGGCGGGCGCCTCGCGTCAATCACCCCCCTCCGATTACGCGCTGACGCCAGCACGCAACGCCAAGTGGCGGTCTGATAGGCGCGCGCCACCGCAAGGTAAAAAAAAGAAACACCCCACACAAATGAGGAATAGCACTTTAGAGGGGAGGAGGTTGGGGGAATTAATGAGTGTTTTCAATTTGTTTCGCAAAATAAATATTTGAAAAGCTTCCCAACGGTGCGAGGCGGGCTGCGCATGCGCTCCAGCCAGCCTTTGACTCCCCCACGTGGGCCCGGGGGCCGGACACGCCCACTTACCTTACCCTGCACCAATCACAGCGCGGACAGGCGCTTCTCTCAATGGCCACCTGTCAATCACTCTCCCTTCCCCTGCACCAATCACAGCGCGGGCAGGTGCTTCTCTCAATCGCCACCTGTCAATCACCCTCCCTTCCCCCTCGTGGTGTCGATTGACAGCGGTGTCAGCCAATGAGGTGCAGGAAGGGGCGGGACCAGGGCCAGGACTGACAGCAATCCTGAACTAACTCAATTAAATACCTGCATGCAGCCAAAAAAACACTTCTGTTGAGTCAGCCAAAAAACAGCAAAGCAAATAAGAACATAAGAAATAGGAGCAGGAGTAGGCCAATCGGCCCCTCGAGCCTGCTCCGCCATTCAATAAGATCATGGCTGATCTGATCCTAACCGCCAATCCACTATCACAGAACCATCTCCTGCATCTGACAGAATTAGACACACGAAATAGGAGCAGGATCAGGCTACACAGCCCCTGGGCCCGCTCCGCTACCCACAGGGCCATGACCGATCCGAACCTAGACTCATGTCCAAATTCCTGCCCGCTCCCCGTAACCCTTAATTCCCTTTACTTCTAGGAAACTGTCTATTTCTGTTTTAAATTATGTAATGATGTAGCTTCTACAGCTTTTTGGGGCAGCATATTCCATGGACCTACCACCCTCTGAGTGAAGTAGTTCCTCCTCATCTCAGTTTTGAAAGAGCAGCCCCTTATTCTAAGACTATGCCCCCTAGTTCTAGTTTCACCCATCATCGGGAACATCTTCCCTGCATCCACCCGATCCAACCCCTTCACAATCTTATATGTTTCAATAAGATCACCTCTCATTCTTCTGAACTCCAATGAGTAGAGTCCCAATCTACTCAACCTCTCCTCATATGTCCATCCCCTCATCCCCGGGATTAACCGAGTGAACCTTCTTTGTACTGACTCGAGAGCAAGTATGTCCTTTCTTAAGTATGGACACCAAAACTGTACGCAGTATTCCAGGTGCGGTCTCACCAATACCTTGTACAACTGAAGCAATACCTCCCTATTTTTATATTCTATCCCCCTAGCAATGAAAGCCAACATTCCATTGGCCTTCTTAATCACTTGCTGCACCTGCATACTAACCTTTTGAGTTTCGTGCACCAGGACCCCCAGATCCCTTTCTCCTTCAGTACTTTCCAGTTTCTTGCCATTAAGATAATAACTTGCTCTACGATTTTTCCTGCCAAAGTGCATAACCTCACACTTTCCAGTATTGTATTCCATCTGCCAAATCTCTGCCCACTTACTTAGCCTGTCGATGTCCCCTTGCATGTTTTTTATGTCCTCCTCACTCACTACTTTCCCTCCCATCTTAGTATCATCTGCAAACTTTGATATGTTACACTCGGTCCCCTCCTCCAAATCGTTAATATAGATTGTAAAGAGTTGGGGACCCAGCACTGACCCCTGCGGAACACCACTATTACTGATTGCCAGTCTGATAATGAACCATTTATCCCAACTCTCTGCTTTCTGTTAGATAGCCAATCCTCTATCCATGCCAGAATATTACCCCCAATCCCGTGATTTTTTATCTTAAGCAATAATCTTTTGTGTGGCACCTTGTCAAATGCCTTTTGGAAGTCTAAATACACTACATCCACTGGTTCCCCTTTATCCACCCTATATGTTACTTCCTCAAAGAACTCCAGCAAATTTGTCAAACATGACTTCCCCTTCATAAAACCATGCTGACTTTGTCCTATTAAATTATGATTATCCAAATGTCCTGTTACTGTCTCCTTAATAATGGACTCCAAAATTTTACCTACCACAGATGTTAGGCTAACCGGTCTATAGTTTCCAGCCTTCTGTCTACTGCCCTTTTTAAATAAGGGTGTTACATTAGCAGTTTTCCAGTCTGCCGGGACCATTGCCGAGTCCAGGGAGTTTTGGAAAATTATTACCAATGCATCCACAATCCCTACCGCCACTTCCCTCAAGACCCTAGGATGTAAGCCATCAGGTCCAGGTGATTTATCCGCCTTGAGTCCCATTATTTTACCGAGTACCACTTCCTTAGTGATTTTGATCGTGTTTAGCTCCTCCCCCCCTTTAGCCCCCTGTTTGTCCAGTGTTGGGATATTCTTAGTGTCTTCTACTGTAAAGACTGATGTAAAATATTCATTCAGTGTTTTTGCCATCTCCATATTTCCCACCATTAATTTCCCGGTCTCATCCTCTAAGGGACCAACATTTACTTTAGCCACCCTTTTTCTTTTTATATAACTATAGAAACTCTTACTATCTGTTTTTATATTTTTTGCTAATTTACTTTCGTAATCTATCTTCCCTTTCTTAATCAATCTTTTTGTTATTTTTTGCTGTCTTTTAAAGTTTTCCCAATCCTCTATCCTCCCACTAGATTTGGCTACCTTATATGCCCTTGTTTTTAGTCGAATGCTATCCTTAATTTCTTTACTTAGCCACGGATGGCTGTCTTTTCTTTTACACCCTTTTCTTCTCAGTGGAATATATATTTTTTGGAAGTTGTAAAATAACTCCTTAAATGTACACCACTGATCATGTATTGTCTTACCCTTTAATCTATTTTCCCAATCCACTCTACTCAATTCCGCTCTCATACCTTCATAGTCTCCTTTATTCAAGCTTAGCACGCTTGTTTGAGATCCAACCTTCTCACCCTCTAATTGAATATGGAATTCAACCATGTTATGGTCACTCATTCCAAGGGGATCCTTTACTAGGACATTTTTAATTAATCCTGTCTCGTTACACAGGACCAGATCTAAGGTTGCCTGCCCCCTGGTCGGTTCAGTTACATACTGCTCAAGAAACCCATCCCTAATACACTCAATGAACTCATCCTCAAGGCAGCCCTGCCCAATTTGATTTGTCCAATTAATATGATAGTTAAAATCCCCCATAATTATAGATGTTCCCTTATTACAAGCCTCAACTATTTCCTGATTGATACTCCGTCCAACGGAGTTGCCACAGTTCGGAGGCCTATAGACTACGCCCACTAGTGTTTTTTTCCCCTTATTATTCCTTACCTCCACCCAAACTGTTTCATTGTCCTGATCTTTTGACCCAATATCATTTCTCTGTATTACAGTGATTCCTTCCTTTATTAACATAGCCACCCCACCTCCCCTTCCTTCCTGCCTGTCCTTCCTGATCGTTAAATAACCTGGTATGTTTAATTCCCAGGCATTGTCACCCTGCAGCCATGTTTCTTTAATGGCCACAAGATCATACCCATATGTAGTTATTTGTGCCATTAACTCATCTATTTTGTTACGAATGCTACGTGCATTCAGATAGAGAACTTTCAAAGATGTTTTGTGACACTTAGTTCCTGCTTTTGCCCTTTTTATTACTTTACCTTTTACTCCATACCTTCTGCCCCTTCCTGACATGCTCTGGTTTTTAATTTCCCCACTGCTACCTAAGTCTATGACCTTCTCTGTTGTCATTTGTATTATTTGCTCTCTAGGAACCTCCCCCCCACTAATTAGTTTAAAGCCCTCTCTACAGCCCTAGTTATATGATTCGCCAGGATTCTAGTCCCAGCACTGGCCAAGTGAAGCCCGTCCCAACGTAACAGCTCCCCCCTGTCCCAGTACTGGTGCCAGTGTCCCAGGAAGCAAAACCCATTTCTCCCACACCAGTCTTTGAGCCACGCATTTAACTCTCTAATTTTATTTGTCCTAGCCAAATTCGCTCGTGGCGCAGGTAAGATTATTACCCTTGTGGATCTGCTTTTTAATTTGGCCCCTAGCTGCTCAAACTCCCTCAGCAGAACCTCCTTCCTTGTCCTATCTATGTCGTTGGTACCAACATGGACCACGACAACTGGATCCTCCCCCTCCCACTCCAAGTTTCTCTCCAGTCCAGAGGAGATGTCCTTAACCCTGGCACCGGGCAGGCAACACAGCCTTCGGGACTCTCGCTCTCAGCTGTAAAGAACTCTATCTATCCCACTAACGATACTATCCCCTACCACTACTACATTTCTTTTAACTCCCCCCACTTGAATGGCCCCCCTGCTCCACGGTGATGAGTCAGCAAAGCCTATTTTAAAGAATTCTAGAGCGATATCGCAGTGATCGGTGCTCGGACCCCCAGCTATTCACAGTATATATTAATGATCTAGACAAGGGAACTAGATGTAATATCTCCAAGTTTGCAGACGACACAAAGCTGGGTGGGCGTGTGTGCTGTGAGGAGGATGCCGAGAAACTCCAGGATGATATGGACAGGTTGGGTGATTGGGCAGAAACATGGCAGATGCAGTATAATGTGGATAAATGTGAGGTTATCCACTTTGGTGTCAAAAACAGGAAGGCAGATTATTATCTGAACGGCAATAGATTGGGAGAAGGGGAAGTGCAACGAGACCTGGGTGTCCTTGTGCACCAGTCGCTGAAGGTAAGCATGCAGGTACAGCAGGCGGTTAAGAAGGCAAATGGTATGTTGGCCTTCGTAGCGAGAGGGTTTGAGTACAGGAACAAGGATGTCCTGCTGCAGTTGTACAGGGCCTTGGTGAGACCACACCTTGAGTATTGTGTGCAGTTTTGGTCTCCTTATCTGAGGAAGGATGTTCTTGCCATGGAGGGAGTGCAGCGAAGATTCACCACGCTGATACCTGGGATGGCAGGAATGACGTATGAGGAGAGATTGGGTCGATTGGACTTATATTCGCTGGAGTTTAGAAGAATGAGAGGGGATCTCATTGAAACTTATAAAATTCTAAATTAGAGAGTTAAATGCGTGGCTCCAAGACTGGTGTGGGAAAAATGGGTTTTGCTTCTTGGGACACTGGCACCAGTACTGGGACAAGAGGGAGCTGTTCCGTTGGGACGGACTTCACTTGGCCAGTGCTGGGACTAGAATCCTGGCGAATCATATAACTAGGGCTGTAGAGAGGGCTTTAAAGTAATTAGTCGGGGGGAGGTTTCTAGAGAGCAAATAATAAAAATGACTACGGAGAAGGTCATAGACTTGGGTAGCAGTGGGGGAATTAAAAAACAGAGCGTGTCAGGAAGGGACAGAAGGTATGGAGTAAAAGGTAAAGTAGTAAAAGGGGAAAAAGGAGGAACTAAGTGTCACAAAACATCTTTGAAAGTTCTTTATCTGAATGCACGTAGCATTCGTAACAAAATGGACGAGTTAACGGCACAAATAACTACATATGGGTATGATCTTGTGGCCATTACAGAAACATGGCTGCAGGGTGACCATGACTGGGAATGAAATATACCAGGTTATTTTACAATCAGGAAGGATAGGCAGGAAGGAAGGGGAGGTGGGGTGGCTATGTTAATAAAGGAAGGAATCACTGTAATACAGAGAAATGATATTGGGTCGAAGGATCAGGATAGTGAAACAGTTTGGGTGGAGATACGGAATAATAAGGGGAAAAAAACACTAGTGGGCGTAGTCTATAGGCCTCCGAACAGTTGCAACTCTGTTGGACGGAGTATTAATCAGGAAATAGTTGAGGCTTGTAATAAGGGAACAGCTATAATTATGGGGGATTTTAACTATCATATTAATTGGACAAATCAAATTGGGCAGGGCTGCCTTGAGGATGAGTTCATTGAGTGTATTAGGGATGGGTTTCTTGAGCAGTATGTAACTGAACCGACCAGGGGGCAAGCAACCTTAGATTTGGTCCTGTGTAATGAGACAGGATTAATTAAAAATGTCCTAGTAAAGGATCCCCTTGGAATGTGTGACCATAACATGGTTGAATTCCATATTCAATTAGAGGGTGAGAAGGTTGGATCTCAAACAAGCATGCTGAGCTTGAATAAAGGAGACTATGAAGGTATGAGAGTGGAATTGATTAGATTGGACTGGGAAAATAGATTAAAGGGTAAGACGGTACATGATCAGTGGTGTACATTTAAGGAATTATTTTACAACTTCCAAAAAAAGTATATTCCACTGAGGAAAAAAGGGTGTAAAAGTAAAGATAGCCATCCGTGGCTAAGTAAAGAAATTAAGGATAGTATCCGACTAAAAACAAGGGCATATAAGGTAGCCAAATCTAGTGGGAGGATAGAAGATTGGGAAGTCTTCAAAAGACAGCAAAAAATAACTAAAAGATTGATTAAGAAAGGGAAGATAGATTATGAAAGTAAATTAGCAAAAAATATAAAAACAGATAGCAAAAGTTTCTATAGTTATATAAAAAGAAAAAGGGTGGCTAAAGTAAATGTTGGTCCCTTAGAAGATGAGACCGGGAAATTAATGGTGGGAAACATGGAGATGGCAAAAACGCTGAACAATTATTTTGTATCAGTCTTTACGGTAGAGGACACTAAGAATATCCCAACACTGGACAAACAGGGGGCTCTAGGGGGAGAGGAGCTAAATACGATTAAAATCACGAAGGAAGTGGTACTTGGTAAAATAATGGGACTCAAGGCGGATAAATCCCCTGGACCTGATGGCTTACATCCTAGGGTCTTGAGGGAAGTGGCGGTAGGGATTGTGGATGCACTGGCAATAATTTTCCAAAACTCCCTGGACTCAGCAAAGGTCCCGGCAGATTGGAAAACTGCTAATGTAACACCCTTATTTAAAAAGGGTAGTAGGCAGAAGGCTGGAAACTATAGACCGGTTAGCCTAACATCTGTGGTTGGTAAAATTTTAGAGTCCATTATTAAGGAGACAGTAACAGGACATTTGGATAAACATAATTTAAAAGGACAAAGTCAGCATGGTTTTATGAAGAGGAAGTCATGTTTGACAAATTTGCTTGAGTTCTTTGAGGATGTAACATACAGGGTGGATAAAGGGGAACCAGTGGACGTAGTGTATTTAGACTTCCAAAAGGCATTTGACAAGGTGCCACACAAAAGATTGTTGCTCAAGATAAAAAATCATGGGATTGGGGGTAATATTCTGGAATGGGTGGAGGATTGGCTATCTAACAGAAAGCAGAGAGTTGGGATAAATGGTTCGTTCTCAGACTGGCAATCAGTAACTAGTGGTGTTCCGCAGGGGTCAGTGCTGGGTCCCCAACTCTTTACAATCTATATTAATGATTTGGAGGAGGGGACCGAGTGTAACATATCAAAGTTTGCAGATGATAGAAAGATGGGAAGGAAAGTAGTGAGTGAGGAGGATATAAAAAACCTGCAATGGGACATAGACAGGCTAAGTAAGTGGGCAGAGATTTGGCAGATGGAATACAATACTGGAAAGTGTGAGGTTATGCACTTTGGCAGGAAAAATCATCGAGCAAGTTATTATCTTAATGGCAAGAAACTGGAAAGTACTGCAGTACAAAGGTATCTGGGGGTCCTGGTGCACGAAACTCAAAAAGTTAGTATGCAGGTGCAGCAAGTGATCAAGAAGGCCAATGGAATGTTGGCTTTTATTGCTAGGGGGATAGAATATAAAAACAGGGAGGTATTGCTTCAGTTGTACAAGGTATTGGTGAGACCGCACCTGGAATACTGCATACAGTTTTGGTGTCCATACTTAAGAAAGGACATACTTGCTCTCGAGTCAGTGCAAAGAAGGTTCACTCGGTTAATCCCGGGGATGAGGGGATGGACATATGAGGAGAGGTTGAGTAGATTGGGACTCTACTCATTGGAGTTCAGAAGAATGAGAGGCGATCTTATTGAAACATATAAGATTGTGAAGGGGTTGGATCGGGTGGATGCGGGGAGGATGTTCCCGATGACGGGTGAAACTAGAACTAGGGGGCATAATCTTAGAATAAGGGGCTGCTCTTTCAAAACTGAGATGAGGAGAAACTTCTTCACTCAGAGGGTAGTAGGTCTGTGGAATTTGCTGCCCCAGAAAGCTGTGGAAGCTACATCATTAAATAAATTTAAAACAGAAATAGACAGTTTCTTAGAAGTAAAGGGAATTAAGGGTTACGGGGAGCGGGCAGGAAATTGGACATGAGTCTAGGTTCGGATCGGTCATGGCCCTGTGGGTAACGGAGCGGGCTCAGGGGCCGTGTAGCCTGGTTCTGCTCCTACTTCTTGTGTTCTAATTCTGTTAGATTCAGGAGATGGTTCTATTCCTGTTCCTGGCTGGGGTGGAGATCACCTTTTACAGAAGGTAGGTACTGTAGAAAATATAGGGACAGTGATCTCCTGGACGAGTTTCGATCGCCTAGATGGGTAGGAGAGGAATTTCCCAGATTTTTTTCTCCCAAATTGGCCATTGGGTCTCTATCTGGTTTTTCGCCTCTCCCAGGAGATCACATGGGTTCGGGTGGATGCAGAGTGATAGAAGATTTGAGGTTAGGATCAGATCAGCCATGATCTTATTGAATGGCGGAGCAGGCTCGAGGGGCCGATTGGCCTACTCCTGCTCCTATTTCTTATGTTCTTATGTTCTAGTCAGACTAGATGCGGGAAGGATGTTCCCGATGGTCGGGGAGTCCAGAACCAGGGGTCACAGTCTAAGGATAAGGGGTAAGCCATTTAGGACTGAGATGAGAGGAATTTCTTCACCCAGAGAGTGGTGAACCTGTGGAATTCTCTACCACAGAAGGCAGTGGAGGCCAATTCATTAAATATATCCAAGAAGGAGTTGGATATGTTTCTTAAGGCTAAAGGGATCAAGGGATATGGGGAGAAGGCAGGGACAGGGTACTGAGTTTGGATGATCAGCCATGATCTCATTGAATGGCGGAGCAGGCTTGAGGGGCCGAATGGCCTACTCCTGCTCCTATCTTCTATGTTTCTATGTTTCTCTCTTGCTTTGCTTAACAGCCTGGGATACATTTCATCCGGGCCTGGGGATTTATCCACTTTGAAAGATGCTAAAGCCCTTACTATTTCCTCTCTCACTGTGATTATTTCACCTAATATTTCACACGCCTCCTCCCTGATTGCGATGTCTGCATCGTCCCTCTCTTTTGTGAAAACAGACACAAAGTGTTCATTTCGGACCATACCCGTGTCTTCCGCCTCCACACATAGATTACCTTCATGGTCTCTAATAGGCCCGACTCTTTCTTTAGTTATCCTCTCGCTCCGAATGTATTTATAAAACATCTTTGGGTTTTCCTTGATCTTACCTGCCGATATTTTTTCATGCTTTCTGCTTTCCTAATTTCCTGTTTAATTTCCCCCCCTGCCCTTTCTCTGATCCTCTGGGGATTCTGTGGGATTGAGCCCTCGGGGACTGTCAGAAGCCTCCCTTTTGTTCTTTATCCTACCCGGTGTGCCCCTTGACATCTAGGGGGCTCTAGACTTGTTGGTCCCACCCTTTCCTAATTTCCTGTTTAATTTCCCCCCTGCCCTTTCTCCACTCCTCTGGGGATTCTGTGGGATTGAGCCCTCGGGGACTGTCAGAAGCCTCCCTTTTGTTCTTTATCCTACCCGGTCTGCCCCTTGACATCTAGGGGGCTCTAGACTTGTTGGTCCCACCCTTTCCTCATTTCCTGTTTAATTTCCCCCCCTGCCCTTTCTCCACTCCTCTGGGGATTCTGTGGGATTGAGCCCTCAGGGACTGTCAGAAGCCTCCCTTTTGTTCTTTATCCTACCCGGTGTGCCCCTTGACATCTAGGGGGCTCTAGACTTGTTGGTCCCACCCTTTCCTCATTTCCTGTTTAATTTCCCCCCTGCCCTTTCTCTGATCCTCTGGGGATTCTGTGGGATTGAGCCCTCGGGGACTGTCAGAAGCCTCCCTTTTGTTCTTTATCCTACCCGGTCTGCCCCTTGACATCTCGGGGGCTCTAGACTTGTTGGTCCCACCCTTTCCTCATTTCCTGTTTAATTTCCCCCCTGCCCTTTCTCTGATCCTCTGGGGATTCTGTGGGATTGAGCCCTCGGGGACTGTCAGAAGCCTCCCTTTTGTTCTTTATCCTACCCGGTCTGCCCCTTGACATCTAGGGGGCTCTAGACTTGTTGGTCCCAC
This sequence comes from Somniosus microcephalus, assembly GCF_052327205.1. NCBI lineage: Eukaryota > Metazoa > Chordata > Chondrichthyes > Squaliformes > Somniosidae > Somniosus > Somniosus microcephalus. The sequence goes on from NW_028225931.1 coordinate 50,639, forward strand.
CCTTTCCTAATTTCCTGTTTAATTTCCCCCCTGCCCTTTCTCCACTCCTCTGGGGATTCTGTGGGATTGAGCCCTCGGGGACTGTCAGAAGCCTCCCTTTTGTTCTTTATCCTACCCGGTCTGCCCCTTGACATCTAGGGGGCTCTAGACTTGTTGGTCCCACCCTTTCCTAATTTCCTGTTTAATTTCCCCCCTGCCCTTTCTCCACTCCTCTGGGGATTCTGTGGGATTGAGCCCTCAGGGACTGTCAGAAGCCTCCCTTTTGTTCTTTATCCTACCCGGTCTGCCCCTTGACATCTAGGGGGCTCTAGACTTGTTGGTCCCACCCTTTCCTAATTTCCTGTTTAATTTCCCCCCTGCCCTTTCTCTACTCCTCTGTGGATTCTGTGGGATTGAGCACTCAGGGACTGTCAGAAGCCTCCCTTTTGTTCTTTATCCTACCCGGTCTGCCCCTTGACATCTAGGGGGCTCCAGACTTGTTGGTCCCACCCTTTCCTAATTTCCTGTTTAATTTCCCCCCTGCCCTTTCTCTGTTCCTCTGGGGATTCTGTGGGATTGAGCACTCAGGGACTGTCAGAAGCCTCCCTTTTGTTCTTTATCCTACCCGGTCTGCCCCTTGACATCTAGGGGGCTCTAGACTTGTTGGTCCCACCCTTTCCTAATTTCCTGTTTAATTTCCCCCCTGCCCTTTCTCTACTCCTCTGTGGATTCTGTGGGATTGAGCCCTCGGGGACTGTCAGAAGCCTCCCTTTTGTTCTTTATCCTACCCGGTCTGCCCCTTGACATCTAGGGGGCTCTAGACTTGTTGGTCCCACCCTTTCCTAATTTCCTGTTTAATTTCCCCCCTGCCCTTTCTCCACTCCTCTGGGGATTCTGTGGGATTGAGCCCTCGGGGACTGTCAGAAGCCTCCCTTTTGTTCTTTATCCTACCCGGTCTGCCCCTTGACATCTAGGGGGCTCTAGACTTGTTGGTCCCACCCTTTCCTAATTTCCTGTTTAATTTCCCCCCTGCCCTTTCTCTACTCCTCTGTGGATTCTGTGGGATTGAGCCCTCGGGGACTGTCAGAAGCCTCCCTTTTGTTCTTTATCCTACCCGGTCTGCCCCTTGACATCTAGGGGGCTCTAGACTTGTTGGTCCCACCCTTTCCTAATTTCCTGTTTAATTTCCCCCCTGCCCTTTCTCCACTCCTCTGGGGATTCTGTGGGATTGAGCCCTCGGGGACTGTCAGAAGCCTCCCTTTTGTTCTTTATCCTACCCGGTCTGCCCCTTGACATCTAGGGGGCTCTAGACTTGTTGGTCCCACCCTTTCCTCATTTCCTGTTTAATTTCCCCCCTGCCCTTTCTCCACCCCTCTGGGGATTCTGTGGGATTGAGCCCTCAGGGACTGTCAGAAGCCTCCCTTTTGTTCTTTATCCTACCCGGTCTGCCCCTTGACATCTAGGGGGCTCTAGACTTGTTGGTCCCACCCTTTTTCTTTAAGGGAACATCCTTTCGCTGAACCCTCACTCGCTCCTCCCACTGCTCCGACACGGATTTACCTTCAAGTAGCTGCTTCCAGTCCACTTTGGCTAAATCACATCTCAGCTCAGTGAAATTGGCTTTTCCCCAATTGAGAGCTTTTATTCCTGGTCTATCTGTGTCCTTTTCCAGAACTACCCTAAATCTAACTGAATGACGATCACTACCCCCACAATGCTCTCCCACTGATACCCCTTCCACCTGCCTGGCTAAGGTTAAGGGGAGATCTGATAGAGGGGTTCAAGACCATGAAGGGTTTGGATCGAGTAAATAAGGAGAAACTGTTTCCAGTGGCAGGAGGGTCGGTAACCAGAGGACACAGATTTCAGGCAAAAGAACCAGAGGCGACACGAGGAAACAGATTTTAAACACAGCCAGTGATGAGCTGGAACGCGCTGCCTGAAAGGGCGGTGGAAGCAGATTCAACAGTAACTTTCAAAAAAGTGGGTAAATACTTGAAGAGGAAACATTGACAGGGCGAGGGGGAAAGAGCAGGGGGGAGTGGGACTAATTGGAGAGCTCGACCAGAGAGCCGGCACAGGCACGGTGGGCCGAATGGCCTCCTTCTGTGCTGTTTCATTCGATGGTTCCGTCCCCATAATGAGACCTTCTCAGCCCCGGTGTCCTCCAGGTGAATCTGCCCGGCACCCCCTCCAAGGCCAGTGTGTCCCTTTCTGAGGTGCGGTGCCTGAAACTGAAGGCAGTCCTCCGGATGGGGCCTGAGCAAGGCTCTGGACAGCTGAGGCATGGCTGTGGATATCTGGAGTTGTGGTGTAGACAGTCCGACCTTGTCAAGTTAAGTGGGTGGTGATCAGGAGCAGGTGCCCTTTCCTCCCAGGGTGCTGTCACACTAACTTAGGGCTCATGGGATTGGGGGTAATATTAGCATGGACTGAGGATTGGTTAACGGTCAGAAAACAGAGAGTAGGAATAAACGGCTCATTTGCGGGCTAGCAGGCTGTAACTAGTGGGGTCCCGCAAGGATCAGTGCTGGGGCCTCAGCTATTCACAATCTCCATCAATGACTTAGATGAGGGGACCGATGTATCCAAGTTTGCTGACGATACAAAGCTCGGTGGGACAGTGAGTTGTGAGGAGGACACAAAGAGGCTGCAAAGGGATATCGACAGGTTCAGTGAATGGGCAAGAACATGGCAGATGGAATATAATGTGGAGAAGTGTGAAGTTATCCGCTTTAAACACAAGAACATAAGAAATAGGAGCAGGAATAGGCCACTTGGCCCCTCGAGCCTGCTCCGCCATTCAATAAGATCATGGCTGATCTTGGGCTCAAAGCCACTTCCCCGCCCGCTCCCCATAACCCTTCACTCCCGTAACTTGCCAAAATCTGTCTCTCTCCACCTTAAATGTATTTAATGACCCAGCCTCCACAGCTCTCTGGGGCAGAGAATCCCACAGATTTACGACCCTCTGAGAGAAGAAATTCCTCCTCATCTCAGTTCTAAAAGGGCGACCCTTTATTCTGAAACTGTGCCCCCGAGTTCTAGATTTCCCCACGAGGGGAAACATCCTCTCTGCATCTACCTTGTCGAGCCCCCTCAGTATCTTATACGTTTCAATAAGATCACCCCTCATTCTTCTAAACTCCAATGAGTAGAGGCCCAGCCTGCTCAACCTTTCCTCATAAGTCAACCCCCTCATCTCTGGAATTAACCTAGTGAATCGTCTCTGAACTGCCTCCAATGCAAGTATATCCTTCCTTAAATACGGAGACCAAAACTGTACGCAGTACTCAAGGTGTGGTCTCACCAATACCCTGTACAGTTGTAGCAGGACTTCCCTACTTTTATACTCCAACCCTCTTTGGTAGGAAAAATAGAAAAGCAGAGTATTTTTTCAATGGTGAGAGATTGGGAAATGTTGGTGTTCAGGGGGACCTGGGTGTCCTTGTACACCAGGCACTGAAAGTTAACACGCAGGTGCAGCAAGCAATTAGGAAAGCAAATGGTACATTAGTCTTTATAACAAGAGGATTGGAGTATAAGAGTAAAGAAGTCTTACTGCAATTATACAGGGCCTTGGTGAGACCACACCTGGAGTATTGTGGACAGTTTTGGTCTCCTTACCTAAGGAAGGATATACTTGCCTTAGAGGGAGTGCAACAAAGGTTCACCAGACTGATTCCTGGGATGGGGGGATTGTCCTGTGAGGAGAGATTGAGGAGACTGGGCCTATATTCCCAGGAATTTTTAAGAATGAGAGGTGATGTCAGTGAAACATACACAATTCTTACAGGGCTTGACAGGGTAGATGCAGGGAGGATGTTTCCCCTGGCTGGGGAGTCTAGAACCAGGGGTCACAGTCTCTGAATAAGGGGTCGGCCATTTAGGACTGAGATGAGGAGAAATGTCTTCACCCAGAGGGCGGTGAATCTTTGGAATTCTCTGCCCCAGAGGGCTGTGGAGGCTCAGTCATTGAGTATAATCAAGGCTGAGACATAGATTTTTGGACTCTCGGTGAATCGAGGGATATGGGGATTGGGTGGGAAGGTGGAGATGAGGTAGAAGATCAGCCATGATCTTATTGAATGGTGGAGCAGGCTCGAAGGGCCGAATGGCCTGCTCCTGCTCCTATTTCTGATGTTCTTAAGAAAGCTGTTTCCTATAGCCTGCTGCCCCACGACAAATACACAGAGGATTTCAGTTACGTGGAGAGACTGGAGAAGCTGGGATTGTTCTCCTTGGAGCAGAGAAGGTGCAGCGGAGATTTAATAGAGGTGTTCAAAACATGAAGGGTTTTGATAGAGTAAATAGGAGCATGGGAACAGGAGGAGGCCATTCGGCCCCTCCAGCCTGTTCCGCCATTCAATGAGATCATGGCCGATCTGTGTCTTAACTCCACCCACCTGCCTTGGCTCCATATCCCTTTGCTCCCTTGTCTAGCAAAAATCTATCGCTCTGGGATTTAAAATGATTAATTGAGCTGGCATCGACTGCTTCCTGTGGGAGAAGGTTCCACACTTCTACCACCCTTTGTGTGAAGAAGTGTTTCCCAACTTCTCTCCTGAATGGCCTGGCTCTGATTTTAAGGTGATGTCCCCTTGTCCTCGACTCCCCCACCGACAGAAAAAGGTTTCTCTCTATCTACTCTACCAATTCCTTTCAAAATCCTAAAATCCTCAATCACTCCTTAACCTTCTAGATTCCAGGGAATACAAGCCTAGTTTATGTAATCTCTCCTCATAATCTAACCCTTGGAGCCCGGGTAACATTCTGGTGAATCTGTGCTGCACTCCTTCCAAGGCCAGTATATCCTTTCTGAGGTGCGGTGCCCAGAACTGTACACAGTGCTCCAGGGAGTTCCTGGGAGTTAATGTGCGTAGGTCGCTGAAGGTGGCGGGACATAGTGAGAGAGTGGTTAACAAAGCATATGGGATCTTGGGCTTCATAAATAGAGGTATTGAGTACAAAAGTAGAGACGTTATGCTGAACCTTTATAAAGCGAAGGTTAGGCCACAACTGGAGTATTGCATCCAGTGCTGGTCACCACACTTTAGGAAGGATGTGAAGGCCCTTGAGGGGGTGCAGAGGAGATTTACCAGAATGATTCCGGGGATGGGGGATCTTAGCTACAAGGACAGGTTGGAGAAGCTGGATTTGTTTTCATTGGAGCAAAGGAGGTTGAGGGGTGATTTGATAGAAGTGTACAAGATTATGATGGGTTTGGATAGGCTAGACGGGGAAAGGCTGTTCCCAGTAGTTGATGGTACAAGGACTAGGGGGCACAGAATTAATGTTTTGGGCAAGAGATACAGGGGGGATGTGAGGAAAAACTTTTTTACACAGCGAGTGGTGAGGACCTGGAACTCGCTGCCGATGGAAGTGGTGGAAGCGGAGACACTCAATGTTTTCAAGGGGAGACTGGATAGGCACTTGAGGGAAATAAACTTGCAGGGCTACGGGGATAGAGCGGGGGAGTGGGACTGACTGGATTGCTCTACAGAGAGCCGGCACAGACTGGATGGGCTGAATGGCCTCCTTCTGTGCCGTTATGACTCTCTGGGGTCTAACCAGGGCTTTGTATAGCTGTAGCTTATAAGGAGAAACTGGTTCCAGTGGCAGGAGGGTCGGTAACCAGAAGACACAGATTTAAGGTCATTGACAAAAGAACCAGAGGCGAGGTGAGGAGAATGTTATTGACGCAGCGAGTTGTTGTGATCTGGAATGCGCTGCCTGAAAGGGCGGTGGAAGCAGAGTCAATAATAACGTTCAATGGGGAATTGGATAAACACTTGAAGGGGAAACATTTGCAGGGCTATGGGGACAGAGCAGGGGGAGTGGGACTAAATGGAGAGCTCTTTCAAAGAGCCGGCACAGGCACGATGGGCTGAATGGCCTCCTTCTGTGCTGTATGATTCTAGGAGCCACTCCTAGAGTGGAGTGGTGCCTGCAGGGATTGCCTGGCAGGAAATTGGGAGGAGGTGGTGCACACGCAGACAGCACCTGATTTCGAGACACTGTCCTTTTAAAATTGGCCCTCCACAGGCAAGGAGGGACTCGGTCCCTTTAATGAAAATCACTTTGAAAAGAAGAGTCCCTGTCCCTTTAAGAGCCCTCCGCCCACCATTCCCACCTTTTTCGTAAAGTCTTTGAAATTAATAATAAAAGTTCATGCAGAAAAAATGTGAGTGTGTGTCTGACTATATTTTAGTGAGTATCTGTGTCTGTGTGTCTGTCTGACTGTATGTGTGTGTGTCTGTGTAGAATAGCATCATAGAATGATACAGTACAGAAGGAGGCCATTCGGCCCATCGTGCCTGTGCCGGCTCTTTGAGAGAGCGATCCAATTAATCCCACTCCCCCTGCTCTTTCCCCAAAGCCCTGTAAATGTTTTCCCTTCAAGTATTTACCTCAATCTCTTTTGAATTATAATATTGAATCTGCTTCCACCGCCCTTTCAGGCAGCGCATTCCAGATCACAACAACTTGGTGTAAAAATCTCCTCATGGCACCTCTGGCCTTTTGCCAATCGCCTTAAATCTGGTTTCTGTCCCTTCAGCCATTGGAAACGGTTTCTCCTTATTTACTCTCTCAAAATCCATCCTGATTTTGAACAACTCTATTAAATCTCCTCTTAATCTTCTCTGCTCTAAGGAGAACAACCCCAGCTTCTCCCGTCTCTCCACGTAACTCAAGTCCCTCATCCCTGGTCCCATTCTCGTCAATTTCTTCTCCACCCTCTCCAAGGCCTTGACATCCTTCCTAAAGTGTGGTGCCCAGCGGAAGCCTAGCCAGTGTTTTATAAAGGCTTAGCATAACTTCCTTGCTTTTGTACTCTATTCCTCTATTAATAAAGTCAAGGATCCTGTATGCTTTATTAACAGCCTTCTCAACTTGTGCTGCCACCTTCTAAGATTTGTGTACATACACCCCGAGGCCTCTCTGTTCCTGGACCCTCTTTAAAACTGGACCATTTAGTTGATATTGCCTCTCCTCATTCTTCCTGCCAAAGTGAATCACTTCACACTTCTCTACGTTAAATTTAATCTGCCACGTTTCTGTCCATTTCACCAGTCTGGCTACATCCTCCTGAAGTCTGTTACTATCCTCATTGTTTGCTACATTTCCGAGTATTGTGTCATCTGTAAATTTTGAAATTTTGCCCTGGATCCCCAAGTCCAGGTCATTAATATATATCAAAAAAAGCAGTGGTCTGAATCAATGTTCACGTTAAGTTGCGCGGCCACGCAGCGGTCTGGAGGTCCCGCGCAGCCGGCTCACCGCCCTATAAATGGAATAAACGCGCATGCGCGGAAATTTGAATGGGTCGTGCAGCCCGTTAAAGGGGACAGGCACCTCAAAAAAAGAGGGAACATTGATCCTAATACCGACCCCTGGGGAACATCACTGTTTACCTCCCTCCAGTCTGAAAAGAAACCGTTCCCCACTACTCTCTGCTTTCTGTCCCTTGGCAGAAAATTGGGAGGGGGAGAGAGCAAACAGCACCTGATTTCTCGCCAAGCACTCACAGGAGCAGAGGATTTGCCCTACTTTAAATGTCAGTCTCTTAAATATACATTATATAAAAAGGGAGACGCTGTCCCTTTAAAATTGGTCATCCATGGGGACGCGGTCCCTTTAATGAAAACTCATAGAAAAAGAGAGGGCCTGTCCCTTTAAGAGAACCCCCACCACGCCCATATTCTCTTAAAGTGCTTGAAATTAATAATTAAAAACGCAGAAAATTAATATTTAAAAAATTAATTGAGGGAGAAAAAATATTTTTACTCACATTTGCTCCCCAGGGTTTCTTGATTCTGTTTCATCAATTTAAAAATGAACTGCGTTTTTTATGATCAGCCATGATCGCATTGAATGGCGGAGCAGGCTCGAGGGGCCGAATGGCCAACTCCTGTTCCTATCTTCTATGTTTCTCCTTTTAAAACAAGTATCTTCTGTAAAATAAAATTATTTTGAGCTGCAACATGGGAAAGGAACATTAAAAATAAACTTTCCCAGGCTCACAGATCCTGACCAGGCCCCTTTACAAAATGGCGGCGGGCCGATCCCAGGCCCCGCCTCCTCCTTCGCCGCGATTGGTTGGAGGACCAAAGCCCCTCGGTCGGTCCTCCAGGCTCCGCCTCCCCTCGCTCATTGGTGGAGAGCTCAGTGTCAGTCGGTGCACGCTGGCGACGTCGTGACGTTGCAGGGTGGGCGGTTGGAGCAGGCGGGAAATTAAATTCATTTAAATTAAATCTCCCGTCAGCCTCCTCTGTCCCCTCAGCCGGCGCAAGCCCCGCCCCTCGGGCTCCCCGATTGGTTGGAGGACCCGCCGCCGGCTCGCTCCTCCAGCCCCGCCCACTGGGTGCCGCTAGCCCCGCCCCTCGGACTCCGCGATTGGTTGGAGGCCCCGCCGCCGGCACGCTCCTCCAGCCCCGCCCACTGGGTGCCGCTAGTCCCGCCCCTCGGGCTCCCCGATTGGTTGGAGGACTCGATAGCAAAATACTGCAGATGTTGGAAATCCGAAATAACAACAGAAAATGCTGGAAAAACTCAGCAGGTCAGGCAACATCCGTGGAGAGAAACTTGAGGAAGGGTCAAACCCGAAACGTCATCTCAAATTTCTCTCCACGGATGTTGCCTGACCTGCTGAGTTTTTCCAGCATTTTCTGTTGTTATTTTGGTTGGAGGACTCGCCGCCGGCTCACTCCTCCAGCCCCGCCCACTGGGTGCCGCTAGTCCCGCCCCTCGGGCTCCCCGATTGGTTGGAGGACCCGCCGCCGGCTAGCTCCTCCTGCCCCGCCCCGCTCGCTCCCTATTGGTGGGAAGCTGCCGTCAATCAGGCGGCGGGCCCTGGTGACGTGTCCCCGAGGAGATCACGTGCGCCGTCCAAGTGCCGCCGCTCGGTCCGGGGCCTCGCGGACTCTGAGGTTTTTCTATTTCTCTCGATTCTCTCCCGATCCACCCCGCGCCATTCTCCACCCAATCGGAGCGGAGAAAACTCACTTCGCGTCACCGATCGCGACTCTGGAACCGACACCAAGGCCTTTCCCCGGAATGGCCCCGCGCCGACTCCGTCCGGCAGGATCCGAGTGCGTAAGCGCAGCTCCGAGTGGGGGAGGGGGAGCTGGTCTCCTCTGGGCATGCGCGGTCATTACCCGTGGTGACCGGGAGGGGTCGCTGTGCCGGACTCGGCCCAAACCGCCGCTCCGTGTGCGCATGCGCGGAATCTCGTCAGTCAATCCACCAACAGCCAGAAGAGGTCGCTGGTGAGACCAGTGAAGGAAGAAAGACTTGCATTTATATAGCGCCTTTCACCACCACCGGACGTCCCAAAGTACTCTACAGCCAATGAAGTACTTTTGCAGTGTAGTCACTGTTGTAATCACAGAATCACAGAATCACAACAGTGCAGATAGAGGCCATTTCGGCCCATCGAGCCTGCACCGACACATATCCCACCCTATCCCCGTAACCCCACGTATTTAATCCCCCTAACACTAAGGGTCAAGTTATCATAGCCAATCAACCTAACCTGCACATCTTTGGACTGTGGGAGGAAACCGGAGCACCCGGAGTAAACCCACGCAAACACGGGGAGAATGTGCAAACTCCACACAGACAGTCGCCCGAGGCCGGATTCGAACCCGGGTCCCTGGCGCTGTGAGGCAACAGTGCTAACCACTATGCCACCGTGCGGCAGTCAGTTAGCGCACAGCAAGCTCCCACAAACAGCACTGTGATAATGACCAGATAATCTATCATTTTTTTCTGTTGATTGAGGGATAAACATTGGCTCGGACACTGGGGATAATTCCCCTGCTCTTTCCCACATTACAACAGTGACTACTTCATTGTAGTGCTTCATTGGCTGTAAAGCACTTTAGGATATCTGGTGGCACTATATAAATGCAAGTCTTTCTTTCCTGAAATAATGCCATGGGATCTTTTACATCCACCTGAGAGAGCAAACAGGGCCTCAATTTAACATCTCATCCGAAAGACAGCACCTCCGACAGTGCCGCACTCTCTCAGCACTGCACTGGAGCGTCAGCCTGGATTTTTGTGCTCAAGTCTCTGGAGTGGGACTTTGAACCCACAACTTTCTGACTCAGAGGCGAGAGTGCTGCCCACTGAGCCACTGGCTGACACTAAAGAGCAAGCAGTTCTGACGAATGGTCATCGACCTGAAATGTTAACTCTGTTTCTCTCTCCACAGATGCTGCCTGACCTGCTGAGTATTTCCAGCATTTTCTGTTTTTATTAAAGAAACGAGGGAGTGATTGCTGACAGGAAGAATGTTGGGTCGTCCTGCGCATGCGCACCTCCCTGGCGGCTGAGGCGAAACACCGACTCGCCCCCACCTGAGCCGCTCACGCGCACCAGATGTTGCGGCTCCGCATGCACGCCCGATGTTCCAACCGCGGGGTTTTGTGTGCTGAGCATGCGTGTTGCGGACCGATCGGGACAGGCGATTGTAGAGCAGGAGGGAGAGCACGGGGGCCATGAGCACATGCGCGGGACTCAGAGTCAACAGAGCACTTTCTGCAGTGCTGGGGCCTTGTGGGTATTACAGCCGCCATTACTGCTGATCCTTTCAACCAACCTGTGCAGCAGGTGGGGCCTGAAAATCAGCTTCACTGCCCCTAGGTTCGGAAAGGGGAAAATTAAACAACAGTTTGCCTCTGATCCTTTTCTGATCTCAATTTACAGGGTTATAGAAGTGGAGCAGTTACAGGCGGGAAGCTCAGACCAAACATCACGTCAAGATCTGACAGAGTCGCTGGATTCATCAGGACCTGAATATCATCGACCTTTGCACATGGAAGGAGAGAGCAGGGATCGCAACGCAGACAAACCGCACACGTGTTCGGTGTGTGGAGTCGGATTCAGCCGATCGCCTGACCTGGTGAGACACGTGCACCGTCACACCAGGGAGAAACCGGGTAAAGGTGGGGACGGCAGGAAGGGCTTCAGTTCCCCGTCTGCATTGGAAGTTCAACGGCGCAGTCACACCAGGGACAGTCTGTTCACCTGCTCCGTGTGTGGAAAGGGATTTGTTTGTTCATCCCACCTGCAAACACACCAGGGAGTTCACACTGAGGAGAGACCATTTCAATGTTCTGACTGTGGGAAGAGCTTTAAAAGCGCTCGGTATCTGAAGGGACACCAGCTTGTTCACACTGATAAGAGACCATTTCAATGTTCTGACTGTGGGAAGAGCTTTAAAAGCGCTCAGTATCTGAAGGGACACCAGCTTGTTCACACTGATGAGAGACCATTTCAATGTTCTGACTGTGGGACGAGCTTTAAAAGCCCCAGGGAACTGAAGGGACACCAGCTTGTTCACACTGATGAGAGACCATTTCAGTGTCCTAACTGTGGGAAGAGCTTTAAAAGCCCCGGGGAACTAAAGCAACACCAACTTATTCACACTGACGGGAGACCCTTTAAATGTTCTGACTGTGGGAAGAGCTTTAAAAGCCCCCAGGAGCTGAAGGGACACTGGCTCCTACACACTGGGGAGAGGCCGTTCACCTGCTCCGTGTGTGGTAAGGGATTCACTAATTCATCCCACCTGCTGGTACATCAGCGAGTTCACACTGGGGAGACGCCGTTCACCTGCTCCGTGTGTGGGAAGGGATTCACTGATTCATCCCAACTGCTGGTACATCAGCGAGTTCACAGTGACGAGAGACCCTTTAAATGTTCTGACTGTGGGATGAACTTTAAAAGCTCCAGGGGTTTGAAGAGACACCAACACCTACACACTGGGGAGAGGCCATTCACCTGCTCCGTGTGTGGGAAGGGATTCATTCAGTCATTCCACCTGATGGTACATCAGCGAGTTCACACTGGGGAGAGACCGTTCACCTGCTCCGTGTGTGGGAAGGGATTCGCTCGGCCCTCCAGCCTGCTGGTACACCAGCGAGTTCACACTGACGAGAGACCCTTTCAATGTTCTGACTGTGGGAAGAGTTTTAAAAGCTCCGGGGAGCTCAAGAAACACCAACACCTACACACTGGGGAGAGGCCGTTCATCTGCTCTGTGTGTGGGAAGGGATTCACTGTGTCATCCAACCTGCTGGTACATCAGCGCGTTCACACTGGGGAGAGACCGTTCACCTGCTCTGTGTGTGGGAAGGGATTCACTCATTTACCCAACCTGCTGACACATCAGCGAGTTCACACTGACGAGAGGCCCTTTAAATGTTCTGACTGTGGGAAGAGCTTTAAAAGCTCCGGGGAGCTGAAGGGACACCAGCGAGTTCACACTAACGAGAGACCCTTTAAGTGTTCTGAGTGTGGGAATAGTTTTAAAAGCTCCGGGGAGCTCAAGCAACACCAACACCTACACACTGGGGAGAGGCCGTTCAGCTGCTCTGTGTGTGGGAAGGGATTCGCTGATTCATCCAACCTGCTGGCACATCGGCGAGTTCACACTGGGGAGAGAACGTTCACCTGCTCCGTGTGTGGGAAGGGATTCACTCAGTCATCCAACCTGCTGACACACCAGCGAGTTCACACTGACGAGCGGCCCTTTAAATGTTCTGACTGTGGGAAGAGCTTTAAAAGCTCCAGGGAGTTGAAGAGACACCAGCGACTTCACACTGATCATAGAATCTAACAGCACAGAAGGAGGTGATTTGGCCCATCGTGTCTTTGAAAGAGCTGTCCAATTTAGTCCCACACCCCAGCTTTATCCCCAGAACTCTGCAAACTAGTCCTCTTCAAGGACTCGTCCAATTACTGTTTGAAAGTTCCTGTGGAACCTGATTCCAGCATCCTTTCAGATGGTGCGTTCCAGATCTTAACAACCCTCTATGAAAACAATTCTCCTCATTTCCCCTCTAGTTCTTTTAGCAACTATTTTAAATCTGTGACCTTTGGTTACCGACCCACTTGCCAAAGTGAACAGTTTCTCCCTACTTGCTCGATCAAATCCCCTCATCATTTTGAACACCTCTATTAGGTCTCCTCTTAACCTTCTCTGCTCTAAGGGGAACAATCCCAGCTTCTCCAATCTCTCCACATAACTGAAGTCCCTCATCCCTGGTACCATCCTGGTCGACCTCCTCTGCACCCTCTCCAAGGCCTTGACATCCTTCCTAAAGTGTGGTGCCCAGAACTGTACACAAGACTCCAGCTGAGGCCAAAACCCTGCAGCTGTACAAAACCCTGGTTAGACCACACCTGGAGCACTGTGAGCAGTTCTGGGCACCACACCTTAGGAAGGATATATTGGCCTTGGAGGGAGTGCAGCGTAGGTTTACCAGAATGATACCTGGACTTCAAGGGTTAAGTTACGAGGAGGGATTACACAAACTAGGGTTGTATTCCCTGGAATTTAGAAAGTTAAGGGGTCATCTGATCGAAGTTTTCAGGATATTAAGGGGAACAGATAGGGTAGATAGAGAGAAACTATTTCCGCTGGTTGGGGATTCTAGGACTGGGGGCAGAGTCTAAAAATTAGAGCCAGACCTTTCAGGAGTGAAATTAGGAAACACTTCTACACACAAAGGGTGGTAGAAGTTTGGAACTCTCTTCCGCAAACAGCAATTGATGCTCGGTCAATTGTTAATTTTAAATCTGAGATTGATAGGTTTTTGTTAACCAAAGGTATTAAGGGATATGGGCCAAAGGCGGGTGTATGGAGTTAGGTCACAGATCAGCCATGATCTCGTTGAATGGCGGAACAGGCTCGAGGGGCTGAATGGCCTCCTCCTGTCCTATGTTCCTAACTAGTGATTTGTAAAGGTTTAGTGTAACTTCCTTGTTTTTGTATTCAATGGCACTATTTACAAAGCCAAGTATCCCATATGCTTTCTGAAACCTCACCAACTTGCCGCGGCACTTTCAAAGACTTGTGAATATGGACCCCCAGGTCCCTCTGCTCTTGCACCCCCTTAAAATAGTCCCATTTAGATTATACGGCCTCTCCCTGTTGTTTCTCCCAAAGTGCATCACTTCACACTTATCCTCATTTAATGTCATCTGCCTTGTGTCTGCTCATTTCACAGTCTGTCTCTGTCCTTCTGAAGTCTGCTACTACTACACTCACAAAACTTGGCAACATAGTAAATAGTATCATCCGTAAACTTTGAAATTGTTCACCTATACCCAAGTCCAGGTCAGTTATATATAACAAGAAAAGCAATGGTCCTAATCCCGACCCCTGGGGGAACCCACTGCATACCTCCCTCCAGTCAGAAAAACATCCCTCAGCACTGCTCACTGCCTCCTCTCCCTTAGCCAATTATATACCCAAATTACCATCAGCCCTTTAATTCCCTCTGCTTCTATTTTCAGAGTAAGTCTCTTATGTGGTATTTTATCAAATGCCTTTTGAAAGTCCGTATATACAACATCTGCTGCACTACCTTCATCAACCCTCTGTTACTTCATCAGAGAACTCAATCAGGTTAATCAGACACGATTTACCTTTAACAAATCCATACTGGCTGCCCCTTATTAATCCATGCTTCTCCAAGTGAGAATTAATTTTGTCCTTGACAATGGTCCCTAGTCGTTCACCGACCACTGTAGGGGTCGCAAAATCCCCTCAGCCCCCGAAGATTCGGAAATATTAATCCACATCGTAGATGAAGACTTGTGTGATTTAAATTGTCTCTGGGTTGGACAATGTTTTAAAACAGACCCAGAACCGCAAAAGGCTGCGTTAAAAAGCTCGTAAGCTAGGCAGCACTTGGACACTGGAATCAAAGAACTTTGTGAAAATCGCACACTTTAAGATTGTACATTTTATTAAAAGATGTAGTCTTGTGTTTTGGACTGTTTAAATTGCCCAGGGCATAAAAATGGCTGAACAGACCTCATGGAAACAGAATTTTAAAAGGCAGCAGAAAAGGACAGACAGGCTGTTAGCATATGAAAAGCTCAGCGCTGCCCTGTAGTAAGTTTGAATGGAGCCCGAGCTGTCAGTCACCCTGTGATATTGGATGGGTCCGGTAACCTACAAGCTGCTTGTTTACACTGGGGAGTAGCCCGTTTGAATCAGCCAATCATCGGACGGCAAGCACAATGGGTTGTTTACACACATCCATTCACTGAAATTGACTCTACTACGTGATGTCTCCATGTATGAATGGAGGAAGTTAAAAGCCCTTCTCTTGTGTATTCGGACTTTTCGGCGCAAAATTGCGCACGGACCTTTTCGGCGCAAAAACAACAGGGACTCCCAGGGTATAAAGATTAAGCCCAGGAAGTCCTCCGCCCCCTTTTTTGTCTCTTACTCTTTGGACTGCAGGTGAACAAGGTTTTGACCCACTCGCAAGACAATCTAGTGAGAAGTAAAGGGGTGGTAATTTAAGGGAAATGTTGCTAAGATTGTAAGGTTAACATTGTAGCCATTTATCCCTCGTTTTTGCCATCTGCCTTTCCCTGTTAAACAATTTTACCGTGATTACTTTGATCGTGTGGTGTAGTTTCTTTAGTTTTAATAAAATGTCATTGTGGTAAACCACTGTTTGTTATTGTTGTTGTTGTTGTTGCACACTGTTGTGCCTATGCATGCCTCAGCTGACTCCGCCCCTGGCTCCACCCACATGCCCGGGTATAAAGGTGACTGCTCTGCAGCCCCCTGCCCTTTTGGATACCAGGCAACCACGAGAGGCATGCTCTGTTCTTTGCTAATAAAAGCCTATTAATTAACTCTCTGTCTTTTATGAGGAATTGATAGCGCATCAATTTTATTAGCAAAACAAAATGTCGGGTCCAAATGCTGAACAGCAGGAGCTGCATCAACCGACGGCGCCAAACGTTGAGCAGCAGGCGCTGCTGCGAGCCCTCAGACCAACATGCCTGGACCTAGACCCCCCAAGAAGCGGGTTCGGCTACCAAATTCGCTCAATGGCTGCGTTGCTTCGAGGCTTACCTGGAAGCCTCAACTGTGACCCTAGACGAAAACAAGCTGGAAATCCTGGCCTCAAAGGTGAGCCACCAAGTTTATACACTAATCCAGGACGCGACGACCTACGCGGCGGCTATCGATCTGCTTAAAGGGCAATACGCACGCCCGGTAAATACGGTCTATGCCCGGCACCTCTTAAGATCCCGCAGACAGCAGCCCGGGGAATCGGTGGAGGCTTTCCTACGGGCACTACAGATACTCGGCCGAGGCTGCGATTGCAAAGAAGTATCAGCCGCAGCACACACGGAGGGACTGATCCGAGATGCTTTTGTTGCGGGTCTAAGGTCCGACTACTCCCGGCAGAGACTGTTGGAGAAGGGAGAAATAGACCTGAAAAAGGCAGTGTCCCTCTCGCTCGACGCGGCCCACAGGAATATGGACGCTTTCTCCCCTAACCGCTCCGCACCATGGACGCCGCAACCTTGGGTCATGGGACCACCACCTCCAACTGCTGCAGCGATGTCCAAGGCACAGAAATGTTATTTTTGTGGCCAGGCAAAACACCCCAGAGCACGCTGCCTGGCGAAAAACGCTACCTGCTCCGGCTGCAGGAAGAAAGGACACTATGTCAGTGCCTGCAAAGGTAAAACCGCTAACGCCAGCAGTGCCGCGTGCGAACCGTGGGGGCAGCCATCTTGTCCACCATCTTGTGCTCCCCCAGCTGCGTGGGGATCGGGATCATGGGCGCCGCCATTTTGTCCGCCATCTTGGACGCCTCCAACTTCAATCACGGGGGACCCGGACTCAACCACCGCCTCATCTGATGACCACATCGACTCGCTTGACCATACACTGGCCTCCGTGACGCTGGACCAATCTCTCCCTCATCAACTGTCCAGGTCCATGATGGACATTACGGTAAACGGCCGCGCCACTACCTGCCTTTTTGACAGCGGGAGCATGGAGAGCTTTATCCACCCCGACACGGTGCGCAGTTACTCTCTCCCGGTCCTGCCGATGCGCCATCGGATCTCTATGGCTTCCAAAGCCCAGTCAGTGGACGTCGGTGGCTACTGTATGGTGACCCTTTCAGTACGGGGCACAGAATACAAAAATTTTAAACTTCTGGTCCTGCCCCATCTCTGCGCTGCCGTTCTACTGGGGTTGGATTTTCAGTGCCACCTTAAAAGTGTCACATTAGCATACGACGGACCCCTCCCCCCACTCACAGTCTGCAGCCAGCAGCTTTTAAATCGCCCGCCGCGCACCATTTGCAGCCTCTCCACCCTTAAAGTCCCCCCCCCTCCTTGTTCGCTAACCTCACCCACGACTGTAAGCCCATCGCTACCAAAAGCAGGCGTTACAGTGCCGGGGATAGGAGCTTCATAAATCCGAGGTAGCAAGACTCCTGAAGGAAGGGATTATTGAAAGTAGCACCAGCCCATGGCGAGCACAAGTGGTGGCAGTGAAGACTGGTGGAAAACAGCGCCTAGTTATTGACTACAGCCAGACGATCAATCGCTACACCCAATTGGATGCATACCCACTCCCCCGCATATCTGACATGGTCAATCAGATAGCACAATACCGGGTGTTCTCGGCGATTGATCTGAAGTCGGCATACCACCAGCTCCCCATCAGGGCTGAGGACCGCCAGTACACAGCTTTTGAAGCTGACGGTCATCTCTACCACTTCCTCAGAGTTCCCTTCGGCGTCACCAACGGGGTTTCAGTCTTCCAACGGGAGATGGACCGGATGGTTGACCAGAACGCGCTCCAGGCCACTTTCCCCTATCTAGACAACGTCACCATCTGCGGCCACGACCAGCAGGACCATGATGTTAACCTAGAGAAATTCCTCTGTATGGCCCAGCGGCTGAATCTAACATACAACAAGGACAAATGTATGTTTCGTACCACGCGCCTTGCGATTCTTGGCTGCGTAGTGGAGAACGGAGTCATCGGCCCCGACCCCGACAGAATGCGCCCCCTTATGGAGCTCCCCCTCCCTCACTGCCAAAAAGCACTGAAGAGATGCCTAGGGTTTTTCTCTTACTATGCTCAGTGGGTGCCCAACTATGCAGACAAAGCCAGACCCCTCATCAAGTCCGCCTCCTTCCCCCTGACAGCAGAGGCATGTGCAGCCTTCACTCTCATAAAAAGAGATATTGCGAAGGCCACAATGCACGCAGTGGATGAGTCCATCCCTTTCCAAGTGGAGAGCGACGCATCCGACTTTGCCCTAGCTGCAACCCTTAACCAGGCGGGGAGACCCGTGGCCTTTTTCTCAAGGACCCTCCAGGGCCCCGAGATTCGACACTCCTCTGTCGAAAAGGAGGCCCAGGCCATTGTGGAAGCTGTGTGACATTGGAGGCATTACCTGGCCGGAAAACGATTTACCCTGCTCACTGACCAGCGGTCAGTAGCTTTTATGTTTAATAATAAGCAGAGGGGCAAAATCAAGAATGACAAGATCTTGAGGTGGAGAATCGAACTCTCCACCTACAATTACGATATCTTGTACCGGCCTGGGAAACTCAATGAGCCCCCAGATGCCCTATCACGTGGTACATGCGCCAACGCGCAGGTTGATAGACTGAAGACCCTCCACAATGACATCTGCCACCCGGGCGTCACCAGGTTTTTCCATTTCATCAAATCCCGTAACCTGCCCTACTCCATCGAGGAGGTCAGGACCTTGACCAGGAACTGCCAAATCTGTGCCGAGTGCAAACCGCATTTTAATAGGCCAGACAGAGCGAGCCTGATCAAAGCCACGCGCCCCTTCGAGCGGCTGAGCGACGATTTTAAAGGGCCCCTCCCCTCCTCTGACCGCAATGTGTACTTCCTCAATATAATTGATGAGTACTCCCGTTTCCCGTTTGCCATCCCTTGCTCAGACACGACCAGTACCACGGTCATTAAATGTCTGAATGACCTCTTCGCATTGTTCGGTTTCCCTAGCTATATTCATAGCGACAGGGGCTCATCCTTTATGAGCGACGAACTTCATCAGTACCTGCTCGCGAGAGGTATTGCTACAAGCAGGATCACCAGCTACAACCCCCGGGGGAATGGCCAGGTGGAAAGAGAGAATGCGACTGTCTGGAAGGCAGTCCTTTTAAACTTGAAATCTGAGGGCCTTCCGACCTCTCGCTGGCAGGAGGTCCTCCCTGCGGCGCTCCATTCCATTCGGTCACTGCTCTGTACAGCCACCAATGCCACCCCTCATGAGAGAATGTTCTCCTTCCCCAGGAAGTCCACGTCGGGGGTCTCGTTACCGACATGGCTGACTTCTCCAGGACTCGTCCTACTGCGGAAGCACGTGAGGTCCCATAAGACGGACCCCCTGGTCGAGAGGGTGAGCCTCCTCCATGCCAACCCTCTGTATGCTTACGTGGTGTACCCGGACGGGCGGGAGGACACAGTCTCCATACGAGACCTCGCACCTTCGGGTGCTCCCGAAACACTTCCTTCGCCACCCACCACTACCCACGCCTACCCCCAGTATGCTTACGTAGCGTACCCGGACGGGCGGGAGGACACAGTCTCCACATGAGACCTCGCACCTTCGGGTGCCCCTGAGACATCACCATCGCCACCCACCACTACCCACACCCCAACCCCTGTAGACGGCATGCCGCAGCCCCAGGACCCGCCATTGACTACACAACCTCTCAACGAGACGCCAGGTTCGGCGTTGGATGCTGCACCATCACCGCCGCTGCTACGATGATCAGGACGGCATACAAGGCCACCTGATAGACTTAATTACACGAACTTTTAGGTTACACGACCTTTTAGTACACTTCACCCCGCCGGACTCAATTTTAAACAAGGGGTGAATGTGGTAAACCACTGTTTGTTATTGTTGTTGTTGTTGTTGTTGCACACTGTTGTGCCTATGCATGCCTCAGCTGACTCCGCCCCTGGCTCCACCCACATGCCCGGGTATAAAGGTGACTGCTCTGCAGCCCCCTGCCCTTTTGGATACCAGGCAACCACGAGAGGCATGCTCTGTTCTTTGCTAATAAAAGCCTATTAATTAACTCTCTGTCTTTTATGAGGAATTGATAGCACATCAGTCACTTTCTTGCATCCAGACCATTTGTCCGTTTTTAATATATCATTAATTATCAGTTCCTCAAGTCAGAACTGGAGGGGGGGTTTAGCGATTCAAAACCGCTGATTGGAATTGGTCACAGTGCAGTGGCAAAGGCTGCCTGACCAGGTAAATTACCGTAAACCAGGTAAAGGATGCCCACCTACACCACTGACATGAGACTGATTGGCCTGTAGTTACCAGGTTTATCCCTCTTCCCTTTTTTTAAACAGGGTGTAACATTTGCAATCCTCCAGTCCTCTGGCACCACTCCCATATATCTGAGGGAGATTGAAAGATTGTGGTCGGAGCTTCTGCTATCTCCACCCTAGCTTCCCTCTGCAATCTAGGATGCATCCACCTGGACTGGGTGACTTGTTAACTTTGAGTGATGACAACCTATTTAGCACCTCCTTTCTATCCATTTTTATCCAATTTCTCTACTCCCCCCTCCTCTACTGCGACATTAACTTCATCCTCTTCTTTTGTGAAGACAGATGCTAAGTACTCATTCAGTACCTCAGCCACGCCCTCTGCCTCCGTATGATGAGCTCCTATTTGGTCCCTAATCGGCCCCACCATTCCTTTAACTATCCTTTTACTTTTCAGATGTTTATAAAAGATTTTTGGGTTCCCTTTTACATTACCCACTAATCTTTTCTTGTATTCTCTCCCTTGTGTCAGCTGTGGCTCAGTGGGCAGCACACTTGCTCTCTGAGTCAGAAGGTTGTGGGTTCTAGTCCCACTCCAGGGACTTGAGCACATAAAGCTAGGCTGACACTCCAGTGCAGTGCTGAGGGAGTGCTGCACTGTTTCTGATGAGACTTTAAACTGAGGTCCCGTCTGCTCTCTCAGGTGGATGTAAAAGATCCCATGGCACTCTTTTGAAGACAAGTAGGGGAGTTATCCCCGGTGTCCTGGCCAATATTTATCCCTCAACCAACATAACAAAAACAGATTACCTGGTTATTATCACAATGCTGTTTGTGGGAGCTTGCTGAGCACAAATTGGCTGCCGTGTTTCCCACATTACAACAATGACTCCACTTCAAATGTACTTCATTGGCTGTAAAGAGCTTTGAGATGTCTGGTGGTTGTGAAAGGCGCTATATCAATGCAAGTCTTTCTTTCAT
The DNA here is from genome assembly GCF_052327205.1 of Somniosus microcephalus. Classification (NCBI taxonomy): domain Eukaryota; kingdom Metazoa; phylum Chordata; class Chondrichthyes; order Squaliformes; family Somniosidae; genus Somniosus; species Somniosus microcephalus. Next base: position 71,724 of record NW_028225931.1, read on the forward strand.
ATATCCTTTTTCAATTTCCCCCCACTCTCTCTATTCTGGTTTTTGACTGCATTCTGTACCTGACATTTGTTGTAAACCTCCTTTTTCTGTTTTATTCTAACGTCTACATCCTTTGTCATCCAGGGAGCTTGAGCTTTGGTCGCCCCATCTTTCCTCCTTATGGGAATATGCTTGGTTTGTACCTGGTGTCAAATTTTGTTTTGTAACGCTCCCGTGAAGCATGTTGGGACATTTTACTACATTAAATACATTCTATAAATACAAATCGTTGTTATTGTCGGAAACTAACAAATTCCACAGAGGAAAAATAACATTATTTTTACTCCCAAATATTAAATATTTTGTTCCACGAGATTTATCTGCTTTTATTGATGAATTTAAAAAGTCTCTATTAAAACCTGAGCCAGTGTGTTGTGAGACAAAGAGCCTTGTGTCCAATGCGGGGAATAAAGGCCCACAGCCTCCCCGGGCCCCGGGCCCTGAACAAGGGACTGGAGAAAGGATGCCCCGGAGCATGGTACATCGGCGAGACCATGCAGACACTGCGACAACAGATGAACGGACACCGCGCAACAATCGCCAGGCAGGAGTGTTCCCTCCCAGTCAGGGAACACTTCAGCAGTCAAGGACATTCAACCTCCGATCTTCGGGTAAGCATTCTCCAAGGCGGCCTTCGAGACACACGACAACGCAAAATCGTCGAGCAGAAACTGATAGCCAAGTTCCACACACATGAGGACGGCCTCAACCACGATCTTGGGTTCATGTCACGCTACATGTAACCCCACCTGACGTAGGGTCACCCAGAGTCGAGTCGTCGTTGGCTTGTTCTCTCTACACAGATGCGGCCGGACCTGCTGTGATTTCCAGCAAAAAAAAATGTTTTTTTGTCTGTTTTTTGTTTTTCATACAGACCCCAGCATCTGCAACATTTGACCCCTTGTGACCCCACCTCATTGTTCTTTGATGTAATGTTTTCCTGACTAACCTGTTTGGACACCATTCACACCTTTGATCGCTGTGATTATCTCTCTGCCGAGGTGTGATAAATGGCAGTTAGAAAGATTACCTGTAATCATCTGGCATTATTCTCTGACTATATAAGCTGTGTCTTTATGCATCTCTCCTATTCTGCCCTTGCAGCGCGTTCCTATGCAGAGCTAGACAGGTAGCTAACAACTTGATATCTTCCCATAAAAATCACAAGGCTTGACTTTTCTTGTAAACTTTACTGAAAGATTGTTATTGTGAAACTGAAATACAATACAGAAATGGAAGCACACATTAGAATACAAGCACATAACTGATATGTATACACAAATTTAGGTACGTTTGAGCAACACAGTACATTTGGCATGTAACTTACCAAAACACGTGGACACACAGCTTACTGTGAATATACATTTAGCAAACTGAAAGGCATTCTCTTTAAATTAGCCCTGTACATAGTGCATCAAAATACAGCTACAAGTTAACCAGCTAGACAGAGAGCGAGCACTTCACGGTTAGCTGTGTAAGTTTGCTTACAGAGAAAAGTTACAAACTAAACATTTTCTGCAAAATATAGTGTACACGAATCATCTATAACATTCTCAAGTCCTTACAGACAAATAGTGTCCAAGGCTGGAGCGTGACAAGAATACAAAGGGATCTGGGGGTCCTGGTGCACGAAACTCAAAAAGTTAGTATGCAGGTGCAGCAAGTGATCAAGAAGGCCAATGGAATGTTGGCTTTTATTGCTGGGGGATGGAATATAAAAACAGGGAGGAATTGCTGCAGTTGTACAAGGTATTGGTGAGACTGCACCTGGAATACTGCATACAGTTTTGGTGTCCATACTTAAGAAAAGACATACTTGCTCTCGAGTCAGTACAAAGAAGGTTCACTCGGTTAATCCCGGGGATGAGGGGGTGGTCATATGAGGAGAGGTTGAGTAGATTTGGACTCTACTCATTGCAGTTCAGAAGAATGAGAGGCGATCTTATTGAAACATATAAGATTGTGAAGGGGCTTGATCGGGTGGATGCGGTGAGGATGTTCCCAATGATGGGTGAAACTAGAACTAGGGGGCATAATCTTAGAATAAGGGGCTGCTCTTTCAAAACTGAGATGAGGAGAAACTTCTTCACTCAGAGGGTGGTAGGTTTGTGGAATTTACTGCCCCAGAAAGCTGTGGAAGCTACATCATTAAATAAATTTAAAACAGAAATAGATAGTTTCCTAGAAGTAAAGGGAATTAAGGGTTACGGGGAGGAAATTGGACATGAGTCTAGGTTCGGAATGGTCATGGCCCTATGGGTAGTGGAGTGGGCCCAGGGGCCGTGTAGCCTGGTTCTGCTCCTACTGTGTTCTAATTCTGTGTTAGATTTCAGGAGATGGTTTTATTCCTGTTCCTGGCTGGGGTGGAGATGGCCTTTACAGAAGGGAAGTACTGTAGAAAATATAGGGACAGAGTGATCTCCTGGACGAATTTCGATCGCCTAGATGGGTCGGAGAGGAATTTCCCAGATTTTTTTCTCCCAAATTGGCCATTGGGTTTTTTATCTGGTTTTTCGCCTCTCCCGGGAGATCACATGGGTTCGGGTGGATGGAGAGTGATAGAAGATTTGAGGTTAGGATCAGATCAGCCATGATCTTATTGAATGGTGGAGCAGGCTCGAGGGGCCGATTGGCCTACTCCTGCTCCTATTTCTTATGTTCTTATAACTTCCCAGACCATGTGTGGCTGCAGGTCTGTGATATATAGTAGTTTACTTTACTGCGCTTTACTGCACTTGCTAGGTACCAAATATCCACTAGGTGGCGGCACACAATGGAAATCGACCCAAATTACTCAAACCCCTGAATTAACTGGAAAACTAACATAAATTCCTAAAGGAAGGCAGCACATCTCCACTTCACCTGACGAAGGAGCAGCGCTCCGAAAGCTTGTGATTTCAAATAAAACTGTTGGACTACAACCTGGTGTTGTGTGACTTCTTACATTTGTCCACCCCAGTCCAACTCCGGCATCTCCACACCATTGAATACAAAAACAAGGAAGTTACACTAAACCTTTACAAATCACTAGTTAGGAACATAGGACAGGAGGAGGCCATTCAGGCCCTCGAGCCTGTTCCGCCATTCAATGAGATCATGGCTGATCTGCGACCTAACTCCATACACCCGCCTTTGGCCCATATCCCTTAATACCTTTGGTTAACAAAAACCTATCAATCTCAGATTTAAAATTAACAATTGATCGAGCATCAATTGCTGTTTGCGGAAGAGTTCCAAACTTCTACCACCCTTTGTGTGTAGAAGTGTTTCCTAATTTCACTCCTGAAAGGTCTGGCTCTAATTTATAGACTATGCCCCCAGTCCTAGAATCCCCAACCAGCGGAAATAGTTTCTCTCTATCTACCCTATCTGTTCCCCTTAATATCCTGAAAACTTCGATCAGATCACCCCTTAACTTTCTAAATTCCAGGGAATACAACCCTAGTTTGTGTAATCTCTCCTCGTAACTTAACCCTTGAAGTCCAGGTATCATTCTGGTAAACCTACGCTGCACTCCCTCCAAGGCCAATAAATCCTTCCTAAGGTGTGGTGCCCAGAACTGCTCACAGTGCTCCAGGTGTGGTCTAACCAGGGTTTTGTACAGCTGCAGGGTTTTGGCCTCAGCTGGAGTCTTGTGTACAGTTCTGGGCACCACACTTTAGGAAGGATGTCAAGGCCTTGGAGAGGGTGCAGAGGAGGTTGACCAGGATGGTACCAGGGATGAGGGACTTCAGTTATGTGGAGAGACTGGGATTGTTCCCCTTAGAGCAGAGAAGGTTAAGAGGAGACCTAATAGAGGTGTTCAAAATGATGGGTTTTGATCGAGCAAGTAGGGAGAAACTGTTCACTCTGGCAAGTGGGTCGGTAACCAAAGGTCACAGATAGTTACTAAAAGAACTATAGGTGAAATGAGGAGAATTGTTTTCATACAGAGGGTTGTTCAGATCTGGAACGCACCATCTGAAAGGATGCTGGAATCAGGTTCCACAGGAACTTTCAAACAGTAATTGGACGAGTCCTTGAAGAGGACTAGTTTGCAGAGTTCTGGGGATAAAGCTGGGGTGTGGGACTAAATTGGACAGCTCTTTCAAAGACACGATGGGCCGAATCACCTCCTTCTGTGCTGTTAGATTCTATGATCAGTGTGAAGTCGCTGGTGTGTCAGCAGGTTGGATGACCGAGTGAATCCCTTCCCACACACGGAGCAGGTGAACGGTCTCTCCCCAGTGTGAACTCGCTGATGTAACAGCAGGTAGGATGAATTAATGAATCCCTTACCACACACGGAGCAGGTGAACGGCCTCTCCCCAGTGTGTAGGTGTTGGTGACTCTTGAGCTCCCGGGAGCTTTTAAAACTCTTCCCACAGTCAGAACATTTAAAGGGCCTCTCGTCAGTGTGAACTCGCTGGTGTACCAGCAGGTTCGAGGACAGAGCGAATCCCTTCCCACACACGGAGCAGGTGAACAGCCTCTCCCCAGTGTGTAGGTATTGGTGTCTCTTCAGATCCCCGGAGCTTTTAAAGCTCTTCCCACAGTCAGAACATTTAAAGGGCCTCTCGTCAGTGTGAACTCGCCGGTGTACCAGCAGGCTGGATAACTGAGTGAATCCCTTCCCACACACTGAGCAGGTGAACGGCCTCTCCCCAGTGTGAACTCGCCGGTGTCTCTTCAGCTCCCTGGAGCTTTTAAAGCTCTTCCCACAGTCAGAACATTTAAAGGGCCTCTCGTCAGTGTGAACTCGCTGATGTGTCAGCAGGTTGGATGACCGAGTGAATCCCTTCCCACACACTGAGCAGGTGAACGGCCTCTCCCCAGTGTGAACTCGCTGGTGTCTCTTCAGCTCCTTGGAGCTTTTAAAGCTCATCCCACAGTCAGAACATTTAAAGGGCCTCGCGTCAGTGTGAACTTGCTGATGTGTCAGCAGGTGGGATGACCGAGTGAATCCCTTCCCACACACAGAGCAAGTGAACGGTCTCTCCCCAGTGTGAACTCGTTGATGTGCCAGCAGGTTGGATGACACAGTGAATCCCTTCCCACACACGGAGCAGGTGAACGGCCTCTCCCCAGTGTGAACTCGTTGATGTGCCAGCAGGTTGGATGACACAGTGAATCCCTTCCCACACACAGAGCAAGTGAACGGTCTCTCCCCAGTGTGAACTCGTTGATGTGCCAGCAGGTTGGATGACACAGTGAATCCCTTCCCACACACGGAGCAGGTGAACGGCCTCTCCCCAGTGTGCAGGTGTTGGTGTTTCTTGAGCGCCCCGGAGCTTTTAAAACTATTCCCACACTCAGAACATTGCATGAGTCTCTCCCCAGTGTGAAGTCGCTGGTGTCCCTTCAGCTCCCCAGAGCTTTTAAAGCTCTTCCCACAGTCAGAACATTTAAAGGGTCTCTCGTCAGTGTGAACAAGTTGGTGTTGCTTTAGTTCCCCGGGGCTTTTAAAGATCTTCCCACAGTTAGGACACTGAAATGGTCTCTCATCAGTGTGAACAAGCTGGTGTCCCTTCAGATAGTGAGCGCTTTTAAAGCTCTTCCCACAGTCAGAACATTGAAATGGGCTCTCATCAGTGTGGACAAGTTGGTGTTGCTTTAGTTCCCCGGGGCTTTTAAGGCTTTTCCCACAGTCAGGACACTGAAATGGTCTCCCATCAGTGTGAACTCCCTGGTGTGTTTGCAGGTGGGATGAACAAACAAATCCCTTTCCACACACGGAGCAGGTGAACAGACTGTCCCTGGTGCGACTGCGCCGCTGAACTTCCAATGCAGACGGGGAACTGAATCCCTTCCCGCCGTCCCCACCTTTACCCGGTTTCTCCCTGGTGTGACGGTGCACGTGTCTCACCAGGTCAGGCGATCGGCTGAATCCGCGTCCACACATTGAACACGTGTGCTGTTTGTCTGCGTTGCGATCCCTGCTCTCTCCTTCCATGTGCAAAGGCCGATGATATTCAGGTCCTGATGAATCCAGCGACTCTGTCAGATCTTGACGTGATGTTTGGTCTGAGCTTCCCGCCTGTAACTGCTCCACTTCTATAACCCTGTAAATTGGGATCAGAGGCAAACTGTTGTTTAATTTTCCCCTTTCTGAACCTAGGGGCAGTGAAGCTGATTTTCAGGCCCCAGCTGTTGCACAGGTTGTTGAAAGGATCAGCAGTAATGGTGGCTGTAATACCCACAAGGCCCCGGCTCTGCAGAAAGTGCTCTGTTGACTCTGAGTCCCGCACATGTGCTCATGGCCCCCGCGCTCTCCCTCCTGCTCTACAATCGCCCGTCCCGATCGGTCCGCAACACGCATGCTCAGCACACAAAACCCCACGGTTGGAACATCGGGCGTGCATGCGGAGCCTCAACATCTGGTACGCGTGAGCGGCTCAGGTGGGGGCGAGTCGGTGTTTCGCCTCAGCCGCCAGGGAGGTGCGCAGGACGACCCAACATTCTTCCTGTCAGCAATCACTCCCTCGTTTCTTTAATAAAAACAGAAAATGCTGGAAATACTCAGCAGGTCAGGCAGCATCTGTGGAGCAAGAAACAGAGTTAACGTTTCAGGTCGATGACAATTTGTCAGAACTGCTTGCTCTTTAGTGTCAGCCAGTGGCTCAGTGGGCAGCACTCTTGCCTCTGAGTCAGAAAGTTGTGGGTTCATAGTCCCACTCCAGAGACTTGAGCACAAAAATCCAGGCTGACACTCCAGTGCAGTGCTGAGGGAGTGTGGCACTGTCAGAGGTGCCGTCTTTCGGATGAGATGTTAAATTGAGGCCCTGTTTGCTCTCTCAGGTGGATGTAAAAGATCCCATGGCATTATTTCAGGAAAGAAAGACTTGCATTTATATAGTGCCACCAGATATCCTAAAGTGCTTTACAGCCAATGAAGTACTACAATGAAGTAGTCACTGTTGTAATGTGGGAAAGAGCAGGGGAATTATCCCCAGTATCCGAGCCAATGTTTATCCCTCAATCAACATAAAAAATGATAGATTATCTGGTCATTATCACATTGCTGTTTGTGGGTGCTTGCTGTGCGCTAACTGACTGCCGCATTTCCTACATTACAACAGTGACTACACTTCAAAAGTACTTCATTGGCTGTAAAGTACTTTGGGACGTCCGGTGGTGGTGAAAGGCGCTATATAAATGCAAGTCTTTCTTTCTTCACTGGTCTCACCAGCGACCTCTTCTGGTGGTTGGTTGATTGACAGCCGAGAGTCCGCGCATGCGCACACAGAGCGGCGGTTTGGGCCGAGTCCGGCACAGCGACCCCTCCCGGTCACAAAGGGTAATGACCGCGCATGCCCAGAGGAGACCAACCCCCCTCCCCCACTCGGAGCTGCGCCTGCGCACTCTGATCCTGCCGGACGGAGTCGGCGCAGGGCCATTCCGGGGAAAGGCCTTGGTGTCGGGTCCAGAGTCGCGATCGGTGATGCGAAGTGAGTTTTCTCCGCTCCGATTGGGTGGAGAATGGCGCGGGGTGGATCGGGAGATCCCGGACCAAGCGGCGGCACTTGGATGGTGCACGTGATCTCCTCGGGGACACGTCACCCGGGCCCGCGGCCTGATTGACGGGAGCTTCCCACCAATAGGGAGCGAGCGGGGCGGGGCTGGAGGAGCGAGCCGGCGGCGGGTCCTCCAATCGGGGAGCCTGAGGGGCGGGACTAGCGGCACCCAGTGGGCAGGGCTGGAGCAGTGAGCGGGCGGCGGGTCCTCCAACCAATCAGAAAGCCCGAGGGGCGGGACCAGCGCCGGCTGATTGTCTGATCCGCAGGGAGAGTTTCTCCAGTCCCTTGGTCGGGGCCCGGGGAGGCTGTGGGCCTTTATTCCCCGCATTGGACACAAGGCTCTTTGTCTCAGGCATAGGGCGACGTCGCACTGAAACTTTCCGCTCTCCTTTACAAAGATGGCTGCCGTTAACCTGGACCTGTAAGGGGAAGGAATCCCCACAACTGCAAACACGGGATCTTCAGCTTATTATTGGGGGCTTGCCTCCTGCACGAGTTGTTTATGAAGCCTACCTACCGGTCTATTACTCCCTCCGTCGCGAGTTTTACCCGCTGCACCATCGCCCTCCCGGCTTCAGCTCCTCTCCATCTCCAGTAACGCACTGCGCATGCTCAATATACCGGCCCCTCCCGCGCCTGCGCTCTTGTAGTCTGGGTGCGGCACGTGGTCCACCGCGGGGAATGCTGGGTAAAAGACCAGATTAGTGAATGGAACATGATTTACTGTGATCAGATTGAGGACTGAACCATGTTCATTCGAGTAGTCATGGTTTGTTTCTGCTGATCTTAATAACCCCTGTATCTGCACTGGAGATTAATATTCTGTTTAAATAGTGAATAAATAAAGCTCGAGGAACAGCACCTCATCTTTCGATTTGGCACTTTACAGCCTTCTGGACTCAACATGGAGTTCAACAATTTCAGACTTTAACCCTTACTCCCATTTTTCATGCTGTATGATTTTGCCATCCCCATTTGCAACATTTTCCAAGACTCGGTTTCACAACCACATCTCTTTCCTCAGCACCTGTCTCCGGTTCCAACTTATTCCACGTGGATTCCAACTGAACTTCCACCCTTCCTGTTTCAGATCCACCCAGGATAACTTTCCTGCCTCTTACCTTAGTAATATCTGTTACATCTCCAGCTTTTTCCAATTCTGATGAAGGGTCCCAGACCTGAAACGTTAACTCTGTTTCTCTCTCCACGGATCCTGCCTGGCCTGCTGAGCATTTCCAGCATTTTCTGTTGTTATTTCAGTGAATAAATAAGCTTTGTTTCAAACACACAGTGTGTCAAATATTTGATTTCTCCATGATAAGAGAAGACAAATTGATGTTCTGTTCCAGACTGTTTAATTTTTGGGCCTTTTCTTACTCTAGATTATTTCCGTTCTCATCTCGTTCGCCTTCTACCACATCAAATCCCAAACTTGCTCCATTTACATAGAAACATAGAAGATAGGAGCAGGAGTAGGCCATTCGGCCCCTCGAGCTTGCTCCGCCATTCAATGAGATCATGGCTGATCATCCAAATTCAGTACCCGGTCCCTGCCTTCTCCCCATATCCCTTGATACCTTTAGCTCTAAGAAATATATCTAACTCCTTCTTGAATATATTTAAAGACTTGGCCTCAACCGCCTTCTGTGGTAGAGAATTCCACAGGTTCACCACTCTCTGGGTGAAGAAATTCTTCCTCATCTCTGTCCTAAATGGCTTACCCCTTATCCTTAGACTATGACCCCTGGTTCTGGACTCTCCGACCATCAGGAACATTCTACCTGCATCTAATTTGTCCAGACCTGTCAGAATTTTATAAGTTTCGATGAGATCCCCTCTCATTCTTCTAAACTCCAGCAAGTATAAGCCCAATCGACCCAATCTCTCCTCATACGTCATTCCTGCCATCCCAGGGATCAGCCTTGTGAATCTTCGCTGAACTCCTTCCATGGCAAGAACATCCTTCCTCAGATAAGGCGACCAAAACTGCACACAGTACTCAAGGTGTGGTCTCACCAAGGCCTTGTACAACTGCAGCAGGACATCCTTGCTCCTGTACTCAAACCCTTTTGCTATGAAGGCCAACATACCATTTGCCTTCTTCACCGCCTGCTACACCTGCATGCTTACCTTCAGCGACTGGTGCACAAGGACACCCTGATCTCGTTGCACTTCCCCTTCTCCCAATCTATTGCCATTCAGATAACAGTCTGCCTTTCTGTTTTTGACACCAAAGTGGATAACCTCGCATTTATCCACGTTATATTGCATCTGCCACACTTCTGCCCAATCACCCAACCTCTGGGATCTCAGAAAACACCATGAATATACAACTGGTGGATTTGGCTGCTGTTTTACAATCATAATTCTCCATTTGTGTGTGTGCCCGTGCATTATAACTATCAATCAGCAGCCTTTCCTTTCCCCACTGTGGAAATGTAAAAGCGATTGTTAATTCAGTACCAGTTTGAGTCTTTGTAAAATTCAGTACTTTGCTGTTTCACTAACGCTGCCACTAGTGTAATAAACACACAACAGCAACAGAGGGGCAAGGAGAATGTATGAGAAATGATTAGTGGTAACATAATAGGGAACACCAACACCTTTTATAAACATATAAAGCGTGAAAGAATAGTCCAAGGAAAGGTGGGGCCGATTACTGACCAAAAAGGCAATCATCTTGTGGAAGCAGAGGACATGGCTGAGGTACTAAATTAACAGTTTGCCTCCGTATTCACTAAAGGAGAGGATGCTGCCAATCGTACAGTAAAGGAGGAGGTGTTAGAGAAATTGGACAGGATATAAATCGATTCGGACGATGTACTAAATTGGTTGGCAGGGCTCAAAGTAGAAATGTCACCTGCTCTGCCACAATCTTCCAATCCTTAGATATGGGAAAGGTGCCAGAGGACGGGAGGGCTGCAAACGTTACTTCCCTGTTCAAAAAAGGAGAGCGCGATGAACCAAATAACTACAGGCGACTCAGCTTAACATCGGTGTTATTTCCGAAACACAATTAACCGTCACTTGGAAGAACATGGGTTTATTAGCGACAGACAAAATGGATTTTAATTAAAGGCAAATCAAACCTGGCTGACTTGAATGAGCCAATGGATGAAATAGGAGAGGGTTGATGAAGGTAGTGCAGTTGATGTTCTGTTTCTGGACTTTCAGAAGGCCTTTGATAAAGTACCTCATAATAGACTGGTGAACAAAATTGGAGCCAATGATATTAAAGGAGCAGTGGCAGCGTGGATACTAAATTGGTGAAGGGACAGAAAACAGACAGTAGTTGTGAACCGATATTGTTCACACTGGAGGGAAGTTTACAGTGTCCCCAGGGGGCGGGATTAGGACCACTGCTCTTTTGGATTTATTTCAGTGACATGGACTTAGGTATACAGGGCATAGTTTAAAAGTTTGTCGATGACACGAATCTCGGAAAAGTCGTAAACCGTGAGGAGGATAGCAGAAGACTTCAGGAGGAAATAGAGACACTGGTGAAATGGGCAGACACATGGCAGGTGAAATTTAATACAGAGAAGTGTGAAATGCTGCATTTTGGAAGGAAGAATGAGGCGATGCAATTTAAACCAACTGGTACAATTTAAAAGGGTTGCAGGAACAGTAAAACTTGGGGTTATAGATACAGAAATCTTTGACGGTGGCAGGACAGGGCGAGGAGGCTTTTAGAAACGTATATGGGAGCATTGGCTTTATAAATAGAGGCACAGGAACATCGGAACAGGAGTAGGCCACTCATTCGTTCCAGCTTGTTCCTCCATTCAATTCGATCATGACTGAGCTGTATCTTAACTCCATCTCCCCGCCTTGGTTCCATATCCCTAAATACCATTGCCTAACACAAATCTATCAATCACAGTTTGTCATTTTCAATTGACCGAACCTCAACAGCTTCTTGAGGGCGAGTGTTCTAGATTTCCACTACACTGTGTCTGAAGAAATGCTTTGTAACATCACCCCTGAACGGCCTCGCTCTGCGGTTAAGGTTACGTGGACCCCTAGTTCTCTCTGCCCATCCACAGTTCCTAACTTCTAACATCACCCCTGAACGGCCTCGCTCTGCGGTTAAGGTTACGTGGACCCCTCGTTCTCTCTGCCCATCCACAGTTCCTAACTTCTAACATCACCCCTGAACGGCCTCGCTCTGCGGTTAAGGTTACGTGTGTTGTGTATGTAACCGTTTACCTTTAAGGGAACTATAGAATGTAACCGTTCGCCTTTAAGAGCACTACTTTCGGTGTGGCACTATTTGTTGGCTCATGTATACTGTAATACCAATAGTGACCACACCAGTATATAAGGGTTGTGATACGTTAACTAGGGCAGAATCGCCCGAGCCTCTGAATAGTAAAGACGTGTTTTATTTTGTTAACAGTGGAGTCTGTGATTATTTATAATACAACCCACAGACTTAACATTGGCGACGAGTCAGGATTCGAACCCTGCGGCAGTTGTTCCACGGCGGCTTCGTCCGAAGACAGGACGTTGAAGAGAGGTTTCAATCCTCACCAGTCTGGAACCGACAGGCTGGAAGCAACAGGCATTAGGACCCTGAAGCCTCCATAACCTCATGGGTAAGCCGCAGCGTTGGCTGCAAAGACAGGGCCACCGATCGGGAGAGCTGATAAGGGCCGCACTCAGGCTGAAAGACAGCGTCGGGGGACGGGTGAAGACCGTCAAGCGCGGGAAAACCGCCATTGAAGTGGGCGGGGAGAGCGAGAAGCGCGGGAAAGCCGCCATTTTTCGCGGGAAAACCGCTGGGGAAGAAGGCAGAAGCGGGAAACCGCCATCTTAGAAAATTAATTAGAATTTTCAGAAACAAGAAATAAGTAAAGCAATACTTGTGGTGTTCTCAAGAAGAGAAGAAAATTAATAATAAGTAAAGAAATACTTGTGCTGTTCTCGGAAAGAGAAGAAGATGCCTAAGCGAGGAAATATTAATGATTTTAATGCTGAAATAGAAGACAGGGCCACGTATGGGGAACGCATAGGAATATATTGCGTAGCCATATACGACAAGGCAATAACTTTGTTAAATTCGATGGGAGCAAAAACATACGGGCTCTTGAAACATCTAATAGCACCAGTTAAACCAGTGGACCAGACCTTCGAAGAGATCGTAGCAGTGCTGAAGGATCAAATTACTGCAAGCACTTCCAAATGCTACCGTTGTGGAAAGACAACGCACGACCAGAATCAGTGCTGGTTTAAGAACCAAGAATGTAGGAAATGTGGCAGGATCGGGCACATAGCAAAAGTATGCCGGTCAAGAATGACGGACAACAAGAGGGAGTCCGCAAAAAAAAGGGTACAAGGAGAGTCCAAGGGAACAAAAGTCCGACTCACACTTCAAATACAAGGGACTGGACAGTCTAAAAATTCACAACGTGAACAACGAAGCTGACAGACAAACCATTTGGATGACGCTGCGGATTGAAAAGGCCAAAGTCAAAATGGAAGTAGACACGGGATCGGCATTGACGGTCATGAATAAGCATGACTATAAAAAGTTTTTCAAACATATTCCACTACGGAATACAGAATTAGTACTACAGACATACACGGGACACAAAGTATTCCCTATTGGGAAGGCAGGAGTTAATGTGCGATACAAAGACAAAAATTACCGCCGTCTGGATCTGTATGTACTGCCTGAGGGAGGTCCACCACTTCTAGGACGGGAGTGGATCCGAAAAATAAAGATGGATTGGCATGAGCTAAACGCCATGTCGGTGGAGCACGAGAAAGAGGACGTCAAATCTGAACGGTTGTCCCGAATATTAGATGAAGCGAAAGTAGTATTCCAACAAGGGCTGGGTAAGCTGCGAGGTATTAAAGCAAGGGTTAAGATTGCAGAACATGCAAGCCCAAAGTTTTGTAAGGCCAGGTCGGTACCGTATGCAATACGACCAGCAGTGGAGGCAGAACTAGAAGAACTTGAACGATCAGGGGTTCTGTCAAAAGTAGACTACAGTGAGTGGGCCACGCCCATTGTACCCGTCATGAAATCCTCACCAAGTAGTAAGCCAGGGGGACCGGGGAAGGTCCGTATCTGCGGGGATTTCAAGATCACAGTGAACCCAGTGCTTCATTTGGTGCAATACCCGCTGCCAAGGATTGAAGATATTTTCGCTTCGTTGGCTGGAGGAAAACACTTCACGAAGATAGACCTAGCTCAGGCATATTTGCAGATGGAGGTTGAGGAAGAGTCACGCCAATACCTAACTATCAATACCCACAGAGGTTTGTACCGTTATAACAGACTGGTCTTTGGAGTGGCTTCGGCACCAGCAATTTGGCAGAGGGCCATGGAACAGGTGTTACAAGGAATTCCAAGCACACAGTGCTATTTGGATGATATCCTAATCACGGGAATGGATGAAGAGGAACACCTCACGAATTTGAAACTGGTACTCACCAGGTTAAAGGAGTATGGCCTTAGGGTTAACCGCAATAAGTGTGAGTTTTTCCAAAAACGAATCTCATACTGCGGTCATATCATTGACCGCGAGGGACTACATAAATCACCGGAGAAGATAGAAGCGGTCGTGAAGGCTCCCGCTCCAGGGAACGTGTCACAGTTAAGATCATTCTTGGGGTTGATCAATTACTACCACAAGTTCCTACCAAATTTGTCCACGGTGCTGCATCCACTGAATGAGCTGTTGCGAAAGGAGACACCATGGAAGTGGAGTGAGGAGTGCAAAAAGGCTTTTCGCAGAAGCAAGGAGTTGATTACCTCCGAGGAAGTGTTGGCTCATTTCAACCCAGCATTACCCCTTCGGCTGGCGTGTGATGCTTCACCGTACGGAATTGGAGCAGTACTTTCGCACAGGCTTCCAAATGGCTCGGAAAGGCCAGTGGCTTTCGCGTCCCGATCTTTGACAACCGCGGAGCGAAATTACGCCCAGATAGACAGGGAGGCCCTCAGTCTTGTGTGGGGTGTGAAGAAATTCAACCATTACTTGCAATGTAAGAGGTTCACATTGCTGACAGACCACCAGCCGTTGGTGTCCATATTTAACCCGAACAAGGCCGTGTCCAACATGACAGCACAAAGGCTACAAAGATGGTCAGTCTTACTTGGGGCACACCAGTATGACATTGAGTACAAAAGGTCAACAAAACACGGAAATGCCGATGGGTTATCACGCTTACCATTGCCGACAGTAGAAGAAGCGAGTACAGGGGACCCAGTGGAGTTGTTCCACTCGTCCATTGTGGAATGTCTGCCGATAACAAACTCAATGATTGAGAAGGAGACAAGGAATGACCCGACTCTTTCACGAGTCTATGACTTAACGGTGAAGGGATGGCCAGCACAGAGCGAACCAACACTGCAGGCATTCTCACAGAGGAAAGAACAACTGTCGGTGTGCCGAGGAACCCTAATGTGTGGGTCGAGAGTGGTGATTCCGCCCAAACTCCAAAAGAAAGTACTCAAGGAGCTGCACGAAGGACATCTGGGTGGAGTAAAGATGAAGAATTTAGCGAGAGCATTTGTGTGGGGGCCAGGCATCGACGGGAACATAGAGGAGATCACCAAGAATTGCCTAGGATGTCAGAGGGTTCAGAATGCACCACCACCGGCTCCTCTGCACCCATGGGAGTGGCCCTCATCTCCTTGGCAAAGAGTACACATCGACTTTGCTGGTCCATTTATGGACTCGATGTTCCTGATAGCGGTAGATGCCCACTCCAAGTGGCCGGAAGTAATTAAAATGACCACCACCACGACGGAGAAAACCATCAAGGTGTTAAGAACCATGTTTGCTCGGAATGGCCTGCCGGAACAGATCTGTTCCGATAACGGACCACAATTTGTGTCCGAGGAATTCAAGAAATTCCTAAAGAGCAATGGGGTTAAACATTACACATCAGCCCCATACCATCCCGCCTCCAATGGGTTGGCTGAAAGGTTCGTCCAGACCTTCAAGAAGGCCGTAAAGGCCATGAGTAATGAAGACATAAGTCTACAACATAAGGTAGACAGTTTTTTGTTGGCATACCGAAATGCAACACATGCGGTCACAAATCAAACTCCCGCAATGATGTTTTTTAACAGACGCTTAAGATGCCGGCTGGATCTACTTAAACCCAATGTCAGAAGGGACGTGGAGAACCGGCAATTCCAGAACATCAATGACAGGGCAACTAGGTCTTTCAAGATGGGGCAACAAGTTTTGGCCCGGGACTATCGTACAGAAAAATGGCAGCCTGGAACTATTAAAAAAAGGCTAGGCCCGTTGATGTACACGGTGAACATTGGGGACAATGTAATAAGGCGCCATGTTGACCAGCTCATAGAGTCCGCCACAAATGAGCACTCGACTTCACCACCTGACCCGAGTAATGTTGAAACTGAAATACCTAGAACACCTACTGCTGATCTAGTAACATTGGATTCAGATGAACCTGACACTGTTGTTCCAGCTGAATCGATTTTGCCAGGCACCCCTACTGGGCCGCTAGGAATGACGACACCACTTCGGCGTTATCCAGAGAGGATCCGGAAACCTCCACAGAGACTAAACATGTAAACTGTTATATGACGTTGACTCCATCGAGAGTATATCTGTAAACTGTTATATGAAGTTGAAGATTGTATGTTTAAAGGGGATTCTGTAAGTAATAAGCTAAAAAGGGAGGAGTGTTGTGTATGTAACCGTTTACCTTTAAGGGAACTATAGAATGTAACCGTTCGCCTTTAAGAGCACTACTTTCGGTGTGGCACTATTTGTTGGCTCATGTATACTGTAATACCAATAGTGACCACACCAGTATATAAGGGTTGTGATACGTTAACTAGGGCAGAATCGCCCGAGCCTCTGAATAGTAAAGACGTGTTTTATTTTGTTAACAGTGGAGTCTGTGATTATTTATAATACAACCCACAGACTTAACAACGTGGACCCCTCGTTCTCTCTGCCCATCCACAGTTCCTAACTTCTAACATCACCCCTGAACGGCCTCACTCTGCGGTTAAGGTTACGTGGACCCCTAGTTCTCTCTGCCCATCCACAGTTCCTAACTTCTAACATCACCCCTGAACGGCCTCGCTCTGCGGTTAAGGTTACGTGGACCCCTCGTTCTCTCTGCCCATCCACAGTTCCTAACTTCTAACATCACCCCTGAACGGCCGAGCTCTGCGGTTAAGGTTACGTGGACCCCTAGTTCTCTCTGCCCATCCACAGTTCCTAACTTCTAACCATTTAGAACATTCTCTGATCGATCCTTTTTAGGTCCAACGTGAATGAGCTCATTTCTTTCTGAAGTGAGGGGAGTGCGACAAACTCGTTCAATCCATTCCAGGAGGGTGGGTTCTCCGGCGTTCTGAATGTTATTTAATATTGGTGTCGCGAGTCTAACGCCCTCGAACGTCTATGTGGACACGGTGTCAAGATGTAATGAGAGTGGGAGGAGGCTCCCGTGGAGTATAAACACAACATAGACCACTAGAGCCGAATGGACTGTTCCTCTGCTGCAGTTTCGATGTAAATCTAATCTGCCCCGAACTGTCACAAACTCCAATCTCTGTGACTGTGACCATGGTGTGTAACCCTTCCTTGTCCATCATTCACCTTCCCACAGCATTCGATATAGTCTCATCTGGCATTCTTTTCCATGTCATGGCCTCCACTGTCCATCCCATAAAACTGATCCTCATGTGCTTCCTGTCCTAGCTCCCTGATCGCAGATCGCAAATCTCCAGCAATGGGTTAACTTTTGTCTTTCTATCCACACCTATATTGTTGGCCAATATTGAACCGATGATGCTGCTTCTGGTGCATAGTAACCGATTACTGTAGCGCCGGAGGCAGATTGGATTGTTTCAATATCTGCTTCTTGGGATTTGCTGGTGGATTGAAATCTCGGTGCCGAGATCGTCTCATCAGGCACCTCCATTGACTAGGCGAGGCTGCATCATAGACCCATAATATGATACAGCACAGGAGGTCATTCAGCCCATCAGGCACCTCCACTGACTGAGTGAGGCTGCATCATAGACCCATAATATGATACAGCACAGGAGGTCATTCAGCCCATCACACCGGTGCTGACTCTTTGGAAGAGCTATCCCATTATTACCACTGTCCCTCTCTTTCCCCATAGCCCTGTAAATGTTTTCCCTTCAAGTATTTATCCAATTCCCTTTTCAATGTTACAACAGAATCTGCTTCCTCCACCCTTTCGGGCAATGCATTCCAGATCACACTAACTCGCTGTGTAACACAATGTTACCTCACCACCCTTTCGGACAATGCATTCCAGATCTCACTAACTCGCTGTGTAACACAATGTTACCTCACCACCCTTTCGGACAATGCATTCCAGATCTCACTAACTCGCTGTGTAACTGTGGTGATTATTCCTTGTTTAGTAAAAGTATTGTGATTGGTTGTTTGTTAACTGCCTTGGGATATATGCTGTAATCTCATTGGTAGTTGATGTCACATGATGTGTGGTGGCCACCTTAAATTCAGTTCTTTTCCAGCTTTGGTTGGGACTGGATGTGGAAAGATGTGCTGCAGATTTTAAAGTTAATAAAGCCTAGTTTTGGAAGGCAAATCTATTCTTTATTTCAATTTATTAACTTTATGTTAGAATGGAGCGATATCTTCAACCAGAGCGATTCAAGGCTGACCCCAATTCTGCTGGAGTGGATGATAAATGGAAACATTGGTATTGTACATTTAAAAACTTTTTGGGTGTGTTGGATCAAGAGTCTCTAAATAAGCTGAATATGCTGATCAACTACATTGCTCCGGATGTATATAAATATATTTTGGACTGTAAAACTTATGAAGTGGCTATTTCTACATTGGAAAAGATTTTTGTTAAACCAAAGAATGAGGTATTTGCATGTCACCTTCTATCTGCCCGTAGGCAGCAGGTGGGAGAATCTTTGGATACTTATTTACAAGCACTTCGGTGCCTTAGTGTTAACTGTAATTATAAGGCCGTGACGGCTGAAGAATATAAGGAAGAATCGGTACGGGATGCTTTTATTAATGGATTACTGTCTAGATCAATTCGTCAGCGGTTGTTAGAAAATAAGACTTTGGATCTTAAAAGTGCTTTTGAGCAAGCTTCTACATTGGATGTGGCTCAGAGAAGTTCGGATTCTTATGCTCTTTTTAATCGGCCTGCGACTATGGTTTCGGCAGTTTCGGATGAAAAGGAATTATGTGGACTTAATGGGAGTGGTTTACTAGATTCTGAAACAGTTTCTACTTCGGCGGCTGTTGCCTCTAGGATTCAGAAGTGTTATTTTTGTGGGAATATCCGGCACCCTCGTCTGAAGTGTCCTGCTCGGGAGGCTGTGTGTAGTAAATGCGGCAAGAGAGGTCATTATGCACGCGTGTGCAAATCATCAGGTTCAATTACCTCCTCCACCACCTCCTCCTGTGACTATTCAGCCTTTAGATAGGGCGTTTATTGCATCAATTTCTGCTGCATTTGCTCATGGCCTAAACAAAGCTATAGTTACGGCTCAAGTTAATGGGTTGGCAGTGAAGGCCCTTATAGATACGGGCAGTACTGAGAGTTTTATAAGTCTTCAGTTTGCGAAGGAGAAGCATTTGAAAATTTCGCCTGTTACGTATCAGGTGTGTATGGCTCAGACGACCCTTACTTCACAAATAGCTGGTTGTTGCTTTGTGAAAATGATTCTTCTAGGTAATACATATACTGATATACGCCTATCTGTTTTGCCTAATCTCTGTGCGGATATTTTGATTGGACATGATGTGCTTCAGTTACACGAGTCTCTTAGTCTTTCATTTGGAGGGACTAAGCCACCTTTATCTATTTGTGGATTAACCTCTTTATCCATTTCTCCATTATCACTTTTTTTTCCAATTTGATGCCAGATTGTAAGCCAATTGCTACCAAGTCAAGAAGATATAGTAGTCAGGATAGAGAATTTATTAATTCTGAAGTTCAACGTCTCTTATTGGAAGGAATCATTGAACCTAGTTGTTCACCTTGGCGAGCACAGGTAGTTGTCACGACTAACGAGAGACACAAGAAACGAATGGTGATAGACTATTCCCAAACTATTAATAGGTATACTCAATTAGATGCGTACCCTTTGCCTAAGATTGATGAGCTTATCAATAAAGTATCTCAGTATAAGGTTTTTAGCACTATTGACTTAAAGAGTGCTTATCATCAGATTCCTATTGTTAAGAAGGATCAACCATATACGGCCTTTGAGGCTGGTGGAAAGCTGTATCAGTTTTGCCGAATACCATTTGGTGTTACTAATGGTGTTGCTTGTTTTCAACGGGCAATGAATGCTTTTATAAGTGATAACTCCCTCTCTGACACCTTTTCATACTTAGATGACATCACAGTGTGTGGCAAATCAAGGGTGGAGCATGATTCTAATTTAAAAAGATTCCTTCAAGCTGCGGAAAAAGTTGGTTTAACTTTTAATAGAGAAATGTATCTTTTCGACTACTGAGGTAAATCTATTGGGGTATATTATCTCGGGAAACAAGATTAAACCAGATCCAGAACGTCTGCGACCATTGATTGATTTACCTTGTCCTACTAATTCTAAGGCTTTGCAACGAGTTGTTGGACTGTTTTCTTATTATTCTAATGGATTGCAAATTTTTCACGGAAGATCCGGCCTCTTATTCGGGTTACGACATATCCTCTATCATGGGAGGCCAGGACATGTTTTGAGAATTTTAAAAAGGATATTTTAGGAGCAGTTGTGCATTCTATTGATGAGCAGGTTCCTTTTGTGATAAGAGACGGATGCTTCTGATTTTGCAATTGGGGCTACTCTGATCCAAAATGGAAGACCTGTGGCCTTTTTCTCACGTACTTTGAACAATAGTGAAAAAAGACATTCTTCAATCGAGAAAGAGGCATACGCAATAGTAGAAGCATTGCGTAAATGGAGACATTTCACGTTGGTAACTGATGAAAAATCTGTGTCCTTTATGTTTGATGTTAAACATTTTGGAAAGATCAAAAATGATAAAATAATGAGATGGAGGATTGAGTTGGCATGTTACCATTTTGACATAGTTTATCGTCCGGGGAAGGATAATGTTGCTGCTGATGCACTGTCGAGGGCTTATTGTTCTGTGATTCACAGAGATACGCTTATTAATCTTCACAATGCCTTATGTCATCCTGGGGTTACGAGGATGATACACTTCGTACGCAGTAAGAATTTGCCCTTTTCAGTTGAAGACGTCAAGCGGATGACTTCATCATGTTCTATCTGCGCTCGGTGTAAACCGAATTTCCTTAAGCCTCAACGAGCTCATCTTATAAAGGCTACTTCTCCTTTTGAACGTCGATTTTAAGGGGCCTCTTCCTTCAACTACTCAAAACCGATATATATTTACTGTTGTGGATGAGTTTTCAAGGTTCCCTTTTGCTTTTCCTTGTGCAGATGTATCAGCTGCTACAGTTATCAAATGTCTGACTCAACTTTTTGTCATCTTTGGGATGCCTGCGTATATCCATTCGGATCAGGGAAGTTCTTTTATGTCTTCCCAGTTGAAGGAATACCTTCAGAGTCGGGGAATTTCTACTTGTAGAACTACCCCGTATAATCCCCAGGGTAATGGACAGTGCGAACGATACAATGGGGTGATCTGGAAGGCAGTTATGTTGGCTTTGACATCCCAGAACCTTAAGAATACACAGTGGGAAATGGTACTGCCTGATGCCCTGCATTCCATTAGATCATTGCTTTCAACGGCTACTAATGTGACCCCCCCATGAAAGGCTCTTTAACTATCCGCGGAGATCTACTACGGGATATTCGGTACCTTCATGGCTTACTATGCAGGGACCTGTGCTGCTTCGACGCCATGTTAGATTGTCAAAATATGATCCTTTAGTGGAGGAGGTGGAGCTGTTGGAGGCAAATTCCCAATATGCTCATATTCGATTCCAAGATGGGAAAGTACCGTTTCAATTAAAGACTTGGCTCCTTGTGGTGGCCAGCCCTCTTGAGGATATTAACAATAGTCATGATTTAGATAATGTGGATACTGTTACAGATACTACGAATGTCTCCAATCCGATTGCAGATAATTATACTTCTATTAGTCAGCCCTTGATGGATGTTTATGACCGTCCCAGTTTACCTTCTGATGGGATTTCTAATCCGGAAACCGTTGAAAATCGGGATATGGATAGCCTTCCTGCTGAAGATACTTCTGTGCCTTCTGGTGTGGGAGGGCAAGGAATTTCACCAAGGTTAAGAAGGTCGACACGAACAAGATATCCGGTCGACCGATTGAAAATGGACTTTTAAATTGATAGTAATGTTTTAAAATTGTTGAAATATTATAGTATATTGTTTTAGTTGAGAGATACTTAATACTTATGTGCAATGTTATTATTTGTTGTTCACTTAGTATTGTGTCATGTAAACAGTTTTACTCTTGTTGTGCATAGTTTTAGTTGTAAATAATTAATTATAAATTGTAAAGGTTATTTAGGTTGGAGTATATTTTAAAAGGAGGGGTGAATGTGGTGATTATTCCTTGTTTAGTAAAAGTATTGTGATTGGTTGTTTGTTAACTGCCTTGGGATAAATGCTGTAATCTCATTGGTAGTTGATGTCACATGATGTGTGGTGGCCACCTTAAATTCAGTTTTTTTTCCAGCTTTGGTTGGGACTGGATGTGGAAAGATGTGCTGCAGATTTTAAAGTTAATAAAGCCTAGTTTTGGAAGGCAAATCTATTCTTTATTTCAGTAACACAATGTTACCTCACCGCCCTTTCGGGCAATGCATTCCAGATCACACTAACTCGCTGTGTAACACAATGTTACCTCACCTCGCCTGTGGCTCTTTCTCCACTCACTTTAAATCTGCGTCGTCTGGTTACTGACCCCTTCTGCCAATGGAAACAGTTCCTCCTTATTTACTCATCAAAACCAATCATGAGTTTCAACAGCTCTATAAAATCTTCGTTTAACCAACTCTGCTCTAAAGAGAACAAACCAGCCTCTCCCCAGAACTGAAGTCCCTGATCCTTAGTACAATTCTCTCAAATCTCTTCTGCACCATCTCCAAGGCCTTGATATCCTCCTTTAAAGTGTGGTGGCCAGAATTGAAAACCAGACTCCAGCTGAGGCCTAACCAGTCTGTTATAACAGTTGAACATCACTTCCTTGCTGTTATTCGCTATTCCTCCTGTAATAAAGCAGAGGACATGGCTCATGGTGTCAGCACTTGACTAATGAGCACTGTCGGAGGCGAGGACATTCACCACTGCTCCACTAATATTAACAGTGGGGTCACTTTAAGCAGATTGGTGACGCAATATCTGGAAATGTCAAATACATAACTGGTTTGATTGATCTAACTGCTGTTTTACAATTATAATTCTCCACATGTGCACGTGTCCCACTGTGTCTAACAAACTCTCAGTCAGCGTCCTTCCCTTTCCCCACTGTGGAAATGTGAAAGCGATTCAGTCCCGGATCAGTAATTTCTCCAAACTTAAGTTGATGTTATTCGCCGGCATTAAGTTATAACCCAATTTGAGACCTTGTAAGATGGAGTTTTCTGCTGTTTGACACACGCAGACTCTGGTATAATAAACACACGACAACAACAGCAGCACCGTAGGGAATCAAGCTGAATACAGAAAGTACAGAGGAGAAATCAAAAACAAACTAAGAGGGGCACAGAAAAACTGAGGAAAGATTAGTGGGAATATAATAGGGAACATTAAAATCTTTCTTAAACATGTAAAGCCTAAAAGGAGAGTCAACGGAAAGGTGCGATGATTAAGGACCAAAAGGGCAATCTTCTGGTGGATGCAGTGGGCATGGCTGAGGTACTGAATGAGTACTTTGCATCTGCCTTCACTAAAGAAGAGGATGCTGCCAATGTTACAGTGAAGGAGAGGGTGGTAGTGAAATTGGACAGGATATAAATAGACCAAGAGGATGTAGTAACAGTTGACAGCGCTCAAAGTGGAAGTGTCATGGTCTGGATGGGATACATCCTGGGTTACTGAGAGAAGGAAGGCTCTGGCCACAATCTTTGAATCCTCCTTGGATAGGGGAGTGGTGCCACAGGACTGGGGATTTGCAAATGTTACCCCCTCGTTTAAAAATGGAGCGTGTGGTAAACCAATGAACGACAGGCGAATCAGTCTAGCGCCGGTGTTCAGGAACCTTCTGGAGATAAATCATTGAGAACCTGCTAAGATATCATCTCTCCTTACAGCAGTAATTGACTCCTTGATTAATATTGCAACACCCACTCCTCTTTTACACCCCTCTGTCTTGCCTGAAGATTCTATACCCTGGAATACTGAGCTGCCAGTCCTGCCCCTCCCTCAACCATGTCTCTGTGATAGCAACAATATCATACTCCCATGTGTTCATCAACACCTTGAATTCATCTGCTTTACTCGCAAGACTCCTTGCATTAAAATAAATGCCATCCAGCCTTGCCATACTCCCTTGTGCCGTTACATATTTGCTCTGCCTTCCAGGCTGACTTGTTTTTTCCTCTATATTTGGCTGTGCATCACACCCTACTATAGCTCCACTCTGTATCCCATCCCCCTGCCAAGTTAGTTTAAACCCCCCCCAACAGTACCAGCAAACCTCCCTGCAAGGATGTTGGTCCCGTTTCGATTCATGTGCAACCCATCCGACTTGTACAGGTCCCACCTTCCCCAGAAGCAGAGCCAGTGATCAAAGAAACTAAAGCCCTCCCTCCTGCACCAACTCTTCAGCCACGCATTCATCTGCTCTATCCACCTATTCCTATAATAATCACTAGCACATGGCACCGGGAGTAATCCAGAGATTACAACCTTTGAGGTCCTGCTTTTTAATCTGCTACCTAGCTCCCTAAATTCTTGTTGCAGGACCTCATCCCGCTTTCTACCCATGACCTTGGTACCAATGTGAACCACGACCTCTGACTGTTCGCCCTCCCCCTTCAGAATGCCCTACAGCCGTTCAGTGACATCCTTGACCCTGGCACCAGGGAGGCAACATACCATCCTGGAGTCACGTCTGCAGCCACAGAAACGTCTATCTGTTCCCCTTATGATAGAATCCCCCATCACTATTGCTCTCCCACTCTTTTTGCTCCCCTCCTGTGCAGCTGAGCCACTCGTAGTGCCACGGACTGGGCTCTTGCTGCATTCCCCTCAGAAACCATCTCCCCAGCAGTATCCAAAACGGAAAATCTGTTGGAGAGAGATGGACCCAGGGGACTCCTGCACTGCCTTCCTAGTTCTTTTACTCTGTCTGGCAGTCACCCATTTCCTGTCTGCCTGTGCATTCTTCACCTGCGGTGTGAAGACCTCGTTAGACAAGCTATCCATGAAGAACTCAGCTTCGCGGATGCTCCACAGTGACTCCAGCCGCAGCTCCAAAACGCAGAATGCGAGTAGCTGCAGCTGGAGACACTTCCTGCACACATGTTCGCCCTGGACACCAAAAGTGTCCCTGACCTCCCACATAGCACAGGAGGAGCACTCCACACTGCTGAGCTGCTCTGCCAAGTCCTATCCTTAATTTACTCCTTTTAAATAATACACTAGGGACCTTACTTCCCTTTAAACACTACTTACGCTAAACTAGAGACCTTACTTTAACGACTGGACTGTAGAAATACTCACCAGGTCCTACTTACCAATCAGCTCCTTCCCTGGTTGTGATGTCACTTCAGCGGTTTTGCAGTTGTAGTTTGGCTGCTGCCGCTCTCAGATTCTTTCCTGCAGTCCTGTGACGTCACTCCTTGATTTTGCTGTTCTTTTGGAATTCGCCGGATATGTATCGGCCTCCTCACTGCTGCCAACTCCTCGCAGGTCCGCGTTGTCCTCCCGCTGTTCAGCGAACGAGGCCCGACCAGAGCGGACCTGCGAGCGAGCAGCTGAGGAGTTTCAAAAACCGGCGGCAGTTGGGGCACGGCGGCTGATTCAGCGAACGAGGCCCGACCAATTCAACAGCAGGGGAGAGAGGTAAAAAGTAATCAAATTGTGACGTCACCAGGAAGCAGGTAAGTGATTGGTTGGTGAGTATTTCTCTCTTTTTTAAACTTTAACTCTGGTTTATAGTTTCTAAGGTCTCTCTAGTGTAGCAGGGACTGTTGGTAAACCAGTTAACTGTAGTGTAATTAGTGGGATTGATTAATTAATTGAATTTTAAATTAAATCAAAGGGTAAGTCATGGCAGGACAGCCAGGCCCCGTGATCTGCTCCTCCTGCAGTATGTGGGAACATTAATATATATTGTGAACAGCTGGGGTCCTAGGACCGATCCTTGCGGTACCCCACTAGTCACTGCCTGCCACTCGGAAAACGACCCGTTTATTCCAACTCTTTGCTTTCTCTCCGCCAACCAGTTCTCTATCCAAGTCAATACCTTGCCCCCAATCCCATGTGCCTTAATTTTGCACGCTAATCTCTTATGCGGGACCTTATCGAAAGCCTTCTGAAAGTCCAAATACACCACATCCACTGGTTCTCCCTTATCTATTTTACCAGTTACATCCTCAAAAAAAATTCCAGTAGATTAGTCAAGCATGATTTACCTTTTGTAAATCCATGTTGATTTTGTCCGATCCAGTCACTGCTTTCCAAGTGCTCTGCTATTACATCTTTTAGAATGGACACCAGCATTTTCCCCACTACCGATGTCCACTTTACCGGTTTATAATTCCCCGCCTTTTCTCTATCACCTTTTTTGAATAGTGGGGTAACATTAGCTACCTGCCAATCCATGGGTACCGTTCCAGAGTCTATGGAGTTCTGGAAGATGACCAGCAATGCATCTATTTCTAGGGCCACTTCCTTAAGTACCCTGGGATGTAGATTATCAGGCCCTGGGGATTTATCGGCCTTCAGTCCCATCAATTTTCCTAACACCATTTCCCTGCAAATACTGATTTCTTTCAGTTCCACCCTTTCATCAGACCCTATGTTTCTCGGCATCTCTGGGAGGTTATTTGTGTCCTCCTTTGTGAAGACAGAACCAAAATATGTATTTAGTTGGTCTGCCATTTCTTTGTTCCCCATTATAAATTCCCCCGATTCTGACTGCAAGGGACCTACGCTTGACTTCACCAATCTTTTTCTCTTCACATATCTATAAAAGCTTTTACAGTCAGTTTTTATGTTCCCTGCAAGCTTACTCTCATATTCTATTTTCCCTTTCTTAATTAATCCCTTTGTTGAATCCTAAACTGCTCCCAATCCTCAAGATTATTGCTTTTTCTGGCCAATTTATATGCCCTCTCCTTGGACCTTGTGCTATCCCTAATTTCCCTTGTTAGCCACGGTTGGGTCACTTTTATTTTTATGCCAAACTGGGATGAACAAATTCTGTAGTTCGTCCATTCGGTCTTTGTTTGCCATTGCCTATCCACCGTCAACCCTTTGAGTGACATTCCCCAATCAATCCTACCCAACTCGCTCCTCAGACCATCGTAGTTTCCTTTATTTAAATTGAGGACCCTAGTCTCCGAGTCAACTACTTCATTCTCCATCTTAATGAAGAATTCGATCATATTATGATCGCTCCGACCCAAGGGGCCTCGTACAACAAGATTGCTAATTAATCCTTTCTCGTTACATAATACCCAGTCTAAGATGGCCTGATCTCTGGTTTATACCTCGACATATTGGTCCAGGAAACCATCCCATAAACACGCCAGGAATTCCTCCTCCCACAGTATTGTTACTAATTTGGTTGGCCCAATCTATATGTAGATTAAAGTCACCCATGGTGATTGCTGTGCCCTTATTGCACGCTTCTTTAACTTCCCTTTTAATGCCATCCCCAACCTCCGCCTTACTGTTTGGAGGTCTATAAACCACTCCCACTAACGTTTTTTTCCCCTTAGTATTTCTCAATTCTACCCATACAGATTCCACCTCATCAGAGCTAATATCCTTCATTACAATTGTGTTAATCCCTTCTTTAACCAGTAATGCTACCCCACCTCCCTTTCCTTTTTGCCTATCTTTCCTGAATATCGAATACCCCTGGATGTTGAGTTCCCAGTCCTGGCCATCCTTGAGCCACGTTTCTGTAATCCCAACCAAATCGTATTTGTTTACTTCTATTTGTGCAGCCAATTCATCCACCTTATTACAAATGCTCCTCGCATTAAGACACAAAGCCTTCAGGCTGGTTTTTTTAACGCTCTTAGACCTATTAGAATTATTATTTACTGTGGCCATGTTTGATTTAAACCGTTGATTTCTCTGACTGCCACTTGTGTTTTTCTCCTTCCTATCTTTTGCTTTTATCCTTGTTTCCCTTTCCTCTGTCTCCCTGCTCAGGTTCCCAACCCCCTGCCATTTTAGTTTAAACCCTCCCCCACAGCACTAGCAAACACTCCCCCATGGACATCGGTCCCAGCCCTGCCCAGGTGCAAACTGTCTGGTTTGAACTGGTCCCACCTCCCCCAGAACCGGTTCCAATGTCCCAGGAACTTGAATCCCTCCCCCTGGCACCATTTCTCTAGCCACATATTCATCTGAAGTATCCTTCTATATCTACTCTGACTAGCACGTGGCACTGGTAGCAATCCTGAGATTACTACCTTTTGAGGTCCTGTTTTTAAATTTATCTCCTAACTCCCTATATTCCGCTTTTAACCTATATCGTTGGTGCCTACATGCACCACGACAACTGGCTGTTCACCCTCCCCTTCCAAGATGTTCTGCAGCCACTCGGAGACATCCTTGCACCAGAGAGGCAACACACCATCCTGGAGTCTCGTTGAATTTTAAATTCTTTTAATAGAGGTGCTCAAAATCATGAAGGTGTTTCCATAGAGTAAATAAGGAGCAACTGTACCCACTGACAGAAGGGTCGGTAAACAGAGGAGACGGATTTAATGTAATTGACAAAACGCCAGAGGTGAGGTAAGATAAGATTGTTTTTAGGCATCGTGTTATGATCTGGAATGCAATGTCTGAATGAGTGATCGGAGCAGCGACAATAGTAACTTTTAAACCTGAATTAGTGAAATACACGAAGGGGAGAACATTAGCAGTGCTCTGGGCACAGAGCAGGGGAGTGGGACACATTGGCCTGCTCTTTCAAAGAGCCGGTACAGGCCCGCTGGGCCCAATGGCCTCATTCTGTGCTGTCTGGTTCCCAGTTTCTATGGTATCAACCTCTAACTCTTTGTTCCTAACCGTGTAAACGATAAATGTACCTGAATGCTATTTACAGAAGCAGACCTTCAGCGTCTGAAATTGCATTGGGAAGTTTAATTCTGTTAACCAGCAAACGATGACCGAAAATTGATAAAAAAGGGAGAAAATCGACTGAGTGTACCAGCAAGAAACATTTAAAAATTGTAGGAGCTTCTGAAAGTAAGTAAACATGGAGAGTAGCAAAAGTAAGCATTGGTCCCTTAGAGGCTGAGACAGGAGAAATTATAAATGGGAAATGAGGAAATGGCAGATTTTAAACAAATATTTTGTATCGGTCTTCACAGTAGAAAACACAAATAACGCACCAAAAATAGCAGGGAACCAAGGGACTAATGAAAGGACTGACATCAATTACTTTAAGTTCCTTAGAGGAAAAAAAGTACTTGAGAAACTAATGGGACTAAAATCTGACAAATCCCCAGGACCGGACGGCCTACATCCTAGGGTTCAACAAGAGGTGGCTGAAGAGAGAGTGGATGCATTGGTTGTGATCTTCCAAAATCCCCTAGATTCTGGAACAGTCCCAGTGGATTAGAAGGTAGAAAAAGTAACCCCGCTATTCTAGGAAGGGGGAAGAGAGAAAGCAGGGAACTACAGGCCAGTGAGCCTGGCGTCAGGAAAATGCTGGAATCCATTATTAAGGGAGGGGTAAGAGGGTACTTAGAAAATCATATGATCAGGCGCAGTCAACATGGTTTTATGAAAGAGAAATCATGCTATTAGTGTTTTTTGAGGATGCAACTAGCTGGATAGATAATGGGGAACTGGTGGATGTAAAATATTTGGATTGCCAAAAATAAATCAAAAAAGGTGACTCAACCGTGGCTAACAAGGGAAATTAGGGATAGCGTAAGATCCAAGGAGAGGACATATAAATTGGCCAGAAAAAGCAGTAAACCCAAGGATTGGGAGCAGTTTAGGATTCAGCAAAGGAGGACAAAGGGATTAATTAAGAGGGGGAAAATAGAATGAGTAAGTTTGCAGGGAACATAAAAACTGGCTGTAAAAGCTTTTATAGATATGTAAAGAGAAAAAGATTGGTGAAGTCAAGCGTAGGTCCCTTGCATTCAGAATCGGGGGAATTTATAATGGGGAACAAAGAAATGGCAGACCAATTAAATACATACTTTGGTTCTGTCTTCACAAAGGAGGACAAATAACCTCCCAGAGATGTCAGGGAACATAGGGTCTGATGAGAGGGAGGAACTGAAAGAAATCGGTATTTGTAGGGAAATTGTGTTAGGGAAACTGAAGGGATTGAAGGCCGATAAATCCCCAGGTCCTGATAATCTACATCCTAGGGTACTTAAGGAAGTGGCCCTAGAAATAGTAGATGCATTGCTGGTCATCTTCCAGAACTCAATAGACTCTGGAATAGTTCCCATGGACTGGAGGGTCGCTAATGTTACCCCACTATTCAAAAAAGGTGGTAGAGAGAAAACAGGGAATTATAGACCGGTAAGCCTGACATCGGTAGTGGGGAAAATGCTAGAATCCATTACAAAAGATGTAACAGCAGAGCACTTGGAAAACAGTGATATGATTGGACAAAGTCAACATGGACTTACAAAAGGTAAAACGTGCTTGACTAATCTACTGGAATTTTTTGAGGATGTAACTGGTAGAATAGATAAGGGAGAACCAGTGGATGTGGTGTATTTGGACTTTCAGAAGGCTTTCGATAAGGTCCCACATGAGAGATTAGCATGTAAAGTTAAGGCACATGGGATTGGGGGCAAGGTACTGACTTGGATAAAGAACTGGTTGGCAGACAGGAAGCAAGAGTTGGAATAAACGGCTCTTTTTCCGAGTGGCAGGCAGTGACTAGTGGGGTACCGCAGGGATCGGTCCTAGAACCCCAGCTATTCATATATATATATAAATGATCTAGACGAGGGAACTAGATGTAATATCTCCAAATTTGCAGACGACACAAAGCTGGGTAGGCGTGTGTGCTGTGAGGAGGATGCCGAGAAACTCCAGTATGATTTGGACAGGTTGGGCGATTGGGCAGAAGCATGGTAGATGCAGTATAATGTGTATAAATGCGAGGTTATCCACTTTGGTGGCAAAAACAGGAAAGCAGATTATCTGAATGGCAATAGATTGGGAGAAGGGGAAGTGCAAAGAGACCTGGGTGTTCTTGTGCACCAGTCGCTGAAGGTAAGCATGCAGGTGCAGCAGGCGGTTAAGGCGGCAAATGGTATGTTGGCCTTCGTAGCGATAGGGTTTGAGTACAGGAACAAGGGTGTCCTGCTGCAGTTGTACAGGGCCTTGGTGAGACCACATCATGAGTATTGTGTGCAGTTTTGGTCACCTTATCTGAGGAAGGATGTTCTTGCCATGGAGGGAGTGCAGCAAAGATTCACCAGACTGATACCTGGGATGGCAGGAATGACGTACGAGAAGAGATTGGGTCGATTGGGCTTATACTCGCTGGAGTTTAGAAGAATGAGAGGGGATCTCATTGAAACTTATAAAATTCTAACAGGACTAGACAGACTACATGCTGGAAGGATGTTCCTGATGGTCAGCGGGTCCAGAACCAGGGGTCACAGTCTAAGGATAAGGAGTAAGCCATTTAGGATAGAGATGGAGGAATTTCTTCACCCAGAGAGTGGTGAACCTGTGGAATTCTCTACCGCAGAAGGCAGTGGAGGCCAATTCATTAAATATATTCAAGAAGGAGTTGGATATATTTCTTAAGGCTAAAGGGATCAAGGGATATGGGGAGAAGGCAAGGACAGGGTACTGAATTTGGATGATCAGCCATGATCTCATTGAATGGTGGAGCAGGCTCGAGGGGCCGAATGGCCTACTCCTGCTCCTATCTTCTATGTTTCTAAGAGGCATTTGATAAGGTGCCACATAAAAGGCTGCTATGCAAGATAAGGACTCATGGGGTTGAGGGTAATATATTAGCTACAAGGACAGGTTGGAGAAGCTGGATTTGTTTTCATTAGAACAAAGGAGGTTGAGGGGTGATTTGATCGAGGTGTACAAGATTATGACGGGTTTGGATAGACTAGACAGGGAAAGGCTGTTCCACTAATGGATGGTACGAGGACTAGGGGACACAGATTTAAGGTTTTGGGCAAGAGATACAGGGGGCGAATGAGTGTAAAAACCTTTTTACACAGCGAGTGGTGAGGACCTGGAACTCGCTGCCGATGGAAGTGGAGACATTCAATGTTTTCAAGGGGAGACTGGATAGGCACTTGAGGGAAATAAACTTGCAGGGCTACGGGGATAGAGCAGGGGAATGGGACTGACTGGATTGCTCTACAGAGAGCCGGCACGGACTGGATGGGCCGAATGGCGGCCTTCTGTGCCATTATGACTATTAGCATTGATAGAGGATTGGTTAACTGACAGAAAACAGAGTGTAGGGATAAACAGGACATTTTCAGCTTGGCAGGCTAGTGGGGTGCCACAAGGATCAGTGCTGGGGCCTCTGCTATTTACAATCTATATTACTGACTTAGATGAAGGGACCGAGTGCAATGGATCCAAGTTTGCTGCTGATACAAAGCTAGGTGGGACAGTAAGCTATGGGGACACAAAGAGCCTGCAAAGGGATATGGGCAGTCTAAGTGTGCGGGCAGTAAGGTGACAGATGGAATATAAATGTGGGGAAATGTGTGCGTATTCACTTTAGTAGGAAGAGTAGAAAAACAGAACCTTTTTTAAATGGTGAAAAATTATTAAATGTTAGTGTTCAGAGAGATTTAGGTGTTCTCGTACAGGAGACAAAGTTAGCATGCAGGTACAGCGAGCAATTGGGCAGGCTGATGGCATGTTGGCCTTTATGACAGGGGGTTGGAATACAACAGTGAGGAAGTCTTGCTACAATTGTACAGGGCTTTGGTGAGACAACACCGGAGTACCGTGCACAGTTCTGGTCTCACATCGATAAAGGATGGGATAAAGACAGTAGGGAGAAATCATCTTAGCTCCAAAAATAAAGTAAAAAAATCAGTTTGGATGGAGCCAAGAAACAGCAAGGGGCAGAAAACATTGGTTGGAGGTGTTTATAGGCCCCCCAAACTGTAGTTGTAATGTAGGGCGGCGTATAGTTCAGGGAACTAGAGGTGCATGTAGCAAGGGTAATATATTAATCATGGGGGATTTTAAGCTATGTATAGATTGGGGAAACCAAATCTGCAGTAATAGTGTGGGGACATCATCTGAGTCAATGGGACTCTCTGACCTTTCTCCCCAGTCCATCTCCAGGACCAGTGTGTATCTGAGTCAATGGGACTCTCTCTGACCTTTCTCCCCAGTCCATCTCCAGGACCAGTGTGTATCTGAGTCAATGGCACTCTCTCTGACCTTTCTCCCCAGTCCATCTCCAGGACCAGTGTGTATCTGAGTCAATGGGTCTCTCTCTGACCTTTCTCCCCAGTCCATCTCCAGGACCAGTGTGTATCTGAGTCAATGGGACTCTCTCTGACCTTTCTCCCCAGTCCATCTCCAGGACCAGTGTGTATCTGAGTCAATGGGACTCTCTCTGACCTTTCTCCCCAGTCCATCTCCAGGACCAGTGTGTATCTGAGTCAATGGGACTCTCTCTGACCTTTCTCCCCAGTCCATCTCCAGGACCAGTGTGTATCTGAGTCTATGGGACTCTCTCTGACCTTTCTCCCCAGTCCATCTCCAGGACCAGTGTGTATCTGAGTCAATGGGACTCTCTCTGACCTTTCTCCCCAGTCCATCTCCAGGACCAGTGTGTATCCGAGTCAATGGGACTCTCTCTGACCTTTCTCCCCAGTCCATCTCCAGGACCAGTGTGTATCTGAGTCAATGGGACTCTCTCTGACCATTCTCCCCAGTCTATCTCCAGGACCAGTGTGTATCTGAGTCAATGGGACTCTCTCTGACCTTTCTCCCCAGTCCATCTCCAGGACCAGTGTGTATCTGAGTCAATGGGACTCTCTCTGACCTTTCTCCCCAGTCTATCTCCAGGACCAGTGTGTATCTGAGTCAATGGGACTCTCTGACCTTTCTCCCCAGTCCATCTCCAGGACCAGTGTGTATCTGAGTCAATGGGACTCTCTGACCTTTCTCCCCAGTCCATCTCCAGGACCAGTGTGTATCTGAGTCAATGGGACTCTCTGACCTTTCTCCCCAGTCTATCTCCAGGACCAGTGTGTATCTGAGTCAATGGGACTCTCTCTGACCTTTCTCCCCAGTCCATCTCCAGGACCAGTGTGTATCTGAGTCAATGGGACTCTCTCTGACCTTTCACCCCAGTCCATCTCCGGGACCAGTGTGTATCTGAGTCAATGGGACTCTCTCTGACCTTTCACCCCAGTCCATCTCCAGGACCAGTGTGTATCTGAGTCAATGGGACTCTCTCTGACCTTTCTCCCCAGTCCATCTCCAGGACCAGTGTGTATCTCAGTCAATGGGACTCTCTCTGACCTTTCTCCCCAGTCCATCTCCAGGACCAGTGTGTATCTGAGTCAATGGGACTCTCTCTGACCTTTCTCCCCAGTCTATCTCCAGGACCAGTGTGTATCTGAGTCAATGGGACTCTCTCTGACCTTTCTCCCCAGTCCATCTCCAGGGCCAGTGTGTATCTGAGTCAATGGGACTCTCTCTGACCTTTCTCCCCAGTCCATCTCCAGGACCAGTGTGTATCTGAGTCAATGGGACTCACTCTGACCTTTCTCCCCAGTCCATCTCCAGGACCAGTGTGTATCTGAGTCAATGGGACTCTCTCTGACCTTTCTCCCCGGTCCATCACCTGGACCAGTGTGTATCTGAGTCAATGGGATTCTCTCTGACCTTTCTCCCCAGTCCATCTCCAGGACCAGTGTGTATCTGAGTCAATGGGACTCTCTCTGACCTTTCTCCCCAGTCCATCTCCAGGACCAGTGTGTATCTGAGTCAATGGGACTCACTCTGACCTTTCTCCCCAGTCTATCTCCAGGACCAGTGTGTATCTGAGTCAATGGGACTCTCTGACCTTTCTCCCCAGTCCATCTCCAGGACCAGTGTGTATCTGAGTCAATGGGATTCTCTCTGACCTTTCTCCCCAGTCTATCTCCAGGACCAGTGTGTATCTGAGTCAATGGGACTCTCTCTGACCTTTCTCCCCAGTCCATCTCCAGGACCAGTGTGTATCTGAGTCAATGGGACTCACTCTGACCTTTCTCCCCAGTCTATCTCCAGGACCAGTGTGTATCTGAGTCAATGGGACTCTCTGACCTTTCTCCCCAGTCCATCTCCAGGACCAGTGTGTATCTGAGTCAATGGGACTCTCTCTGACCTTTCTCCCCAGTCCATCTCCAGGACCAGTGTGTATCTGAGTCAATGGGACTTTCTCTGACCTTTCTCCCCAGTCCATCTCCAGGACCAGTGTGTATCTGATTCAATGGCTCTCTCTGACCTTTCTCCCCAGTCCATCTCCAGGACCAGTGTGTATCTGAGTCAATGGGACTCTCTCTGACCTTTCTCCCCAGTCCATCTCCAGGACCAGTGTGTATCTGAGTCAATGGGACTCTCTCTGACCTTTCTCCCCAGTCCATCTCCAGGACCAGTGTGTATCTGAGTCAATGGGACTCTCTCTGACCTTTCTCCCCAGTCTATCTCCAGGACCAGTGTGTATCTGAGTCAATGAGACTCTCTCTGACCTTTCTCCCCGGTCCATCTCCAGGACCAGTGTGTATCTGAGTCAATGGGACTCTCTCTGACCTTTCTCCCCAGTCTATCTCCAGGACCAGTGTGTATCTGAGTCAATGGGACTCTCTCTGACCTTTCTCCCCAGTCCATCTCCAGGACCAGTGTGTATCTGAGTCAATGGGACTCTCTCTGACCTTTCTCCCCAGTCCATCTCCAGGGCCAGTGTGTATCTGAGTCAATGGGACTCTCTCTGATCTTTCTCCCCAGTCCATCTCCAGGACCAGTGTGTATCTGAGTCAATGGGACTCTCTCTGACCTTTCTCCACAGTCTATCTCCAGGACCAGTGTGTATCTGAGTCAATGGGACTCTCTCTGACCTTTCTCCCCAGTCCATCTCCAGGACCAGTGTGTATCTGAGTCAATGGGACTCTCTCTGACCTTTCTCCCCAGTCCATCTCCAGGACCAGTGTGTATCTGAGTCAATGGGACTCTCTCTGACCTTTCTCCCCAGTCCATCTCCAGGACCAGTGTGTATCTGAGTCAATGAGACTCTCTCTGACCTTTCTCCCCAGTCCATCTCTGGAAGCTCTTTGAATCGGAAGAGTTCTCTCCAGTTGGTGCTCTCACAATCCTGTGTTGGTTCACCTGCTGTCGCTCCTCAGTCTACAATCCCGGTTTACTCTCAGCTGTGAACCTCTCTCAATCACTCAGTCTTTCACCGGGAGATCTAATTATAGCAGGACAGAAAATAACTATCAACAGTGTGAAGTAATGTAATATAGACATTTCTTCCGCTTCATAAAAATAAAAGTTTGGGTCCGAGTGCTTCTGTCTGATGTTGTCCCTTTTCTCAGAGCCCCGCCACGCCCGCCTGGGCTTCCAGCAAATCACCAAAGTTCTGGATAGAAATGTACAATTTCCCTGTGCTTTAGGCAAACCGAAGCTGGGGCAATCTTTCCCAGGTAACACACTGACTGATCTCACTGGGCCCATCCTCCCCGGGTTACACACAGTCTGCACTGGGCCCACCCTCCCCGGGTTACACACTGTCTGATCTCACTGGGCCCATCCTCCCCGGGTTACACACTGTCTGATCTCACTGGGCCCATCCTCCCCGGGTTACACACTGTCTGATCTCACTGGGCCCATCCCCCCCGGGTTACACACTGTCTGATCTCACTGGGCCCATCCCCCCCGGGTTACACACTGTCTGATCTCACTGGGCCCATCCTCCCCGGGTTACACACTGTCTGATCTCACTGGGCCCATCCTCCCCGGGTTACACACTGTCTGATCACACTGGGCCATCCTCCCCGGGTTACACACTGTCTGATCTCACTGGGCCCATCCTCCCCGGGTTACACACTGTCTGATCTCACTGGGCCCATCCTCCCCGGGTTACACACTGTCTGATCTCACTGGGCCCATCCTCCCCGGGTTACACACTGTCTGATCTCACTGGGCCCATCCTCCCCAGGTTACACACTGTCTGATCTCACTGGGCCCATCCTCCCCGGGTTACACACTGTCTGATCTCACTGGGCCCATCCTCCCCGGGTTACACACTGTCTGATCTCACTGGGCCCATCCTCCCCGGGTTACACACTGTCTGATCTCACTGGGCCCATCCTCCCCAGGTTACACACTGTCTGATCTCACTGGGCCCATCCTCCCCGGGTTACACACTGTCTGATCTCACTGGGCCCATCCTCCCCGGGTTACACACTGTCTGATCTCACTGGGCCCACCCTCCCCGGGTTACACACTGCCTGATCTCACTGGGCCCATCCTCCCCGGGTTACACACTGTCTGATCTCACTGGGCCCATCCTCCCCGGGTTACACACTGTCTGATCTCACTGGGTCCATCCTCCCCAGGTTACACACTGTCTGATCTCACTGGGCCCATCCTCCCCGGGTTACACACTGCCTGATCTCACTGGGCCCATCCTCCCCGGGTTACACACTGTCTGATCTCACTGGGCCCATCCTCCCCGGGTTACACACTGCCTGATCTCACTGGGCCCATCCTCCCCGGGTTACACACTGTCTGATCACACTGGGCCCATCCCCCCCGGGTTACACACTGTCTGATCTCACTGGGCCCATCCTCCCCGGGTTACACACTGACT